>NW_022985198.1:238330-238866 GCF_010093535.1 Lindgomyces ingoldianus
AGCGCCCGCTGGTGCATCTCCTCTGCCTCGTCCATCCTGCCTAGGTCCGCATAGAGAAGGCCCAAGTTGTTGACCGTGTCGAGTGTCGATGTATGCTCAGGTCCCCATGCCTTCTCCTTTCCTCGCAGTGCTCGCTGGAACATCTCCTCTGCCTTATCCATCTTGCCTAGGTTCCTGTAGAGGTTTCCCAAGTTGTTGACCGTAGAGAGTGTCGATGTATGCTCATATCCCCATGTCTTCTCGTATCCTCGTAGCGCCCGCTGGTACATCTCCTCTGCCTCGTCCATCCTGCCTAGCTTCGCGTAGAGAAGGGCCAAGTTGTTGACCGTGTCGAGTGTCGACTTATGCTCAGAACCCCATGCCTTCTCCTTTCCTCGAAGCGCCCGCTGGTACATCTCCTCTGCCTCACCCATCCTGCCCTGGTCGGTGTAGAGAATGCCCAAGTTGTTGACCGTCTCGAGTGTCGATATATGCTCAGATCCCCATGCCTTCTCGTATCCTCGCAGCGCCCGCTGGTACATCTCCTCTGCCTTGTC
>NW_022985198.1:239347-256738 GCF_010093535.1 Lindgomyces ingoldianus
CCTAGGATCCTGTAGAGGTTTCCCAAGTTGTTGACCGTAGAGAGTGTCGATGTATGCTCAGGTCCCCATGCCTTCTCGTATCCTCGCAGCGCCCGTTGGTACATCTCCTCTGCCTCGTCCATCCTGCCTAGCTTCGCGTAGATGTTTCCCAAATTGTGGACCGTGTCGAGTGTCGATGTATGCTCAGATCCCCATGCCTTCTCGTATCCTCGCAGTGCCCGCTGGTACATCTTCTCAGCCTCCAGTCTGTCTTCTTCGGACAGTAAATACCCCAGGCTGTGAAACATCCATGGGTGTAATGAAGGCCCCAGTGGCCTCGATTCCTCAGATACTAAGACTTTCCCTATCCATTTGCTAACAATGAGACCGTGGGCCAATATCCGCTTCCGCTTCCTCCAGAAATCTTTCTCCTGCTCCGAAGCCACATTTAATGCAACTAGCCCTGCGGCAATGTTAGAAATGCTATAACACTCCTCGCCTTTAGTCAGCTGACTGCACCATTTATGCAACACTAAGTGCATAGAGTGGCTACCAGTGCCTTCTTTAGTGTCAGCGAGCGAGTACCGCGACAGCAGGCCTACTGCATCAGCGAATTCCAGCTCGTCTCCAGCAATCTTAAGCAACCATGTTGGAATATCCATCCCTTCTTTTAAAACTCTAGCCGACGCAACCAGCTCATACCAAAGTTCTCCGCAATCTAAAAATCCCCAGAGCTTAAGCAGCCACGCAGCCTCTTCGCTTTGTTTTCGGACCTGATCGTAGGACATAGTCCATGTCGTCAGCACATTTCGATCGCCGTACTCCTCCAGTGGAAAGCGCTGCTGCTTTTTCATCAGGTGCTCCCATGTTCCATCGTAGTGCTTAACATAGGTCGATGCAGACATATTCGTCTCTCGCATATACGCGCCGGCTTGGGTAAGGGCCAGAGGAAGGCCGTTAAGACGTTGAAGAACTGTGTCAGCCCCTATATAGCATCTATCAGTAAACATATCCTTAGTTCCTAAGTGTAATCGCAGACTCACCCTCAATCCCCCTTCCAGCATTATTCTCTAGAATGGCACGTGCTTGTTCTGCTGCGACTGTCCCAACCTTAACTCCTGCCCCGTGTTGCTGAAGGGTTGCCAGCCTGCTTGTTATGAGAATCGACCCGTGATCTGCATAAGGAAAATAGCTTTTCACATTATATGCTTGCGAGTCGTCTTTGTCGTAGGGGTCGCGGTCAACATTGTCGAAGATTAAGAGCCAGTCATGGTTTGATGGGACAGATAGCCAATGGAGACACTCGCCTACAACCACGTCGACATCGAGGGCGGAATGCACCAACATCTCTACAACATCTGCCTTGAGCTGGTCCCGCGGCAGCCTTTGCATCAATTCTACAAACGACTGCTTTAGACTGGCTTCTGAGGATCCGTCCAGCCAGAAAATGCTGCTGAATCTGCGTTGATTTTTCCGCGCGAACTCGACCGCTAGCTGCGTCTTGCCTATGCCACCAAGGCCATGGACCACGACGATGTTTCGACGACTCACCGTGAGTGAAGTTGCAAGAAGGAGTTGCTCAAGCTCCTTCATTTCTGCGTCTCGATGGACGAACTGGCTCACTACAGGCACGCCTCGGAGATTGAGCTCAATCTTGTACTTCCCGTCATCTGTTGCATTTAGTCAACTGTCTGCAATTATTAATGGTTACTAGGATGTATAATTACGTCGAGACCGGGCTAGCACGAGTTCATGTGATACCACAATCATATCCCTGACAACATCTCCCACCGTCTCAAAGTCTTCCTCCGTAGGCTTTCCAAACTTATTCATTTCAAAGTGCGACCGTGAGAGGGAGAACTTTCTCGTCGCATCAGACAGGTCAAGGCAGCCAGAGCTTTCGCTCACTACAAATCGCTGTGATAATAGTCAGCCTTAGCATAATTCGCAGCTTATTCTATCGCTTACTGTTCGATCCTGCTTTCCTACAATCTTCCCCACATTGCTTGACTTAAGCTCGTAGAAGCATGCAACCTGGGCCTTATTTGCCAGCCTCCGCGTCTTCCCAAACTGGTCGACCACCTCTTGAAGAAACTCGTTGCCCGGCTCAAGTATTTTCAGGACCTCCGGCTGTACCTGGTCCTCCTGGTATTCCATCCGGGCTGCCTCCAGCATTTCCATCTGAGTCATCCCTTCCGCGCCTCTAAAAGGTGTACCAAAGAAGACCAAGCCGGTAGTCGAGACGAACACACCAGGCCACTCGTTCTCGGCGTGCTGCGCTTCCAGGAGGGCCTGTACACTATTAGCTGTGGGCGCATGCTAGCTTTACTTTAATTGATTACCTTCAACACAACCAGCCCACCAAAGCAGTGCGCTATAAAGATTAATGGGCGGAATATACAATCCTAGCTAGTTCAGCAGTGATGACCTGTTAGACATCCAGGACCTGCACCTTTCTTTTCCGTTGCAGTGCCAGCAGCAACCGCAGTGCCACCGTCGATGCCTTCTGTCGCATCGCCCCTTCCCCAAACCACTGTGACTGGTATCCGTATCGCATGATGCGCGCATGTGGTGCTACAGTTGGCAACATGGCTTTCTCGTCAAGCCAATTGACCCACTTTGGGTTCTCAGCAGTGCCGACATTCTTGCACCAGCTGTCATCTGGGTGCGCCCCAATGCCATGGATCGCAACGATGCTAGGCTAGCTTAGTATGAAGATAGACACCCAAACGCGACACGGACGTACTCAATGCCCTGGGTTGTGTCTGCTGGTGCCTCACGAAGCACCTTTAGGCCGATATCATCGTCCGTCACAGGCCGAACCTAGCTTCGTTTAGCCTTGGCGTCTTCCCTTCGTCCCTCCCCTCCACGTACCATGGTCGCTCTTCAACAGTCGGCTAGGCATAAAATAAGAGGTCAGAAATAGAAGCAAGAGTTAGTATAAGAAGATGTGCAGGTAGACGGCAGGCGGAACATATCAGACCGAGATAGCCGTCCGGGCCGCCCGCATAGAGGCTGAGCAGAACGGCCATCGCCGCCTAACGTGACAACTTTTCCACTAAGCGCCTGCTGCTTTGAAGATATATATACGCCCTAACTCTATCCCATAGAACGCGTAAATGTTTTCTAATCTATTTTTCCATTTCATTATGTTGCCATTTTCCAAGAGGAATCAGCTTGTCATTAGATGCGTTACTGCTTCTAGCTGGACTAAAATCTATAATTCCTTCAAATCTCTCGCACTTGAAAAGTAATTACGAAGAATATCATGGCTTTGGAGACGGGTATCCGAAATGGTTCAAAGGCACATTTCATGTTCGCAAGCTTCGACCTAGACTAATAGAACTCAACCCAGGTCACATGGCCTCAGAATAAAACTTCTACGCCACTTGCACATGGTTTCTTTCCTCTCCTACTCTCAGGAAACTTTAGCTTTAAGTGGACTAGAAATCACTCCCCAACATACGATGTCTACTAACAAAAGTACAAGCCCATAATTCAGTGGCTTTCTGCTTCTACTCTTAGGGAAAAGTTTTCTTCCGCTTCGATTGGACTAAGACATCGCTTTCTAGCGTACTATGTCGAGTACTCAAGCATAACGACATCAAGCTCATGACTTCAGTTCTAAAATAGAGGTAGCAAAAGGTCTAATAATGTTTGCCGCCTTATGCCAGGCTAATATAACAGAACGAAGAGCACAATGGCCCGCTATAAACATTTCGAAGCTAGAGATAGTAGCTTTGAATTCTGTACTTGCAAAACACGTTGCG
This sequence comes from Lindgomyces ingoldianus, assembly GCF_010093535.1. Classification (NCBI taxonomy): domain Eukaryota; kingdom Fungi; phylum Ascomycota; class Dothideomycetes; order Pleosporales; family Lindgomycetaceae; genus Lindgomyces; species Lindgomyces ingoldianus. The sequence goes on from NW_022985198.1 coordinate 243,097, forward strand.
AGAACCTCATACATGCCCGAGCTCTCGGGGTTCAAGTGGACATAAAATATACATTCCGGCTTACAATGTCTGGTACTAAAATCCCTCGGAAATTGAGCTGGTAACTTGGGTTCTTTAGAAGGCGAAACAAGAGCTAGAGATGTCTCTGGCTTTGTGCTTGGTAAAAAATTTACGAGTACACTCTGATGGCCTGGACAAAAAAATTTACTTGACCACACCTCTGACCCAAAAATAACTGCACTCGGGTTCTAAGGCTAGCTTAATACTCACCACACCTCAGACCTCGAATTCAATTGTTGGTCAGCCTCAAGCATGTCCATGAATCTCTCGTCTGTTTTCCATGGATCTATACCTTGTGATCCCGACGAGCAAGCTTCCACAGGCATCAAACTCATCATCCGAGTCTGCAGCATGCGCCTCCACTCATCCTCTTCCCCGATCACCCAAGCGACATGTCGTAACAGATCTTCCTGCACGTCATAGCTGCCCTAGTGTTCATGCTCTAAAAGCAGTGCGACTGGGTCTAGCAGTTCACAACTACGCAGCTCGATGTCGAATAGGCGATTAATCCTCAAACGAAGAGGATACCGCACGATGTGGCTAGGCACTACTGAGGTTTGAAAAAAGTGTCATAGAGCGCATGGGCATCGGGACACACTGGTGCCAAAAGAATCTTCCTTTTTACTGAAGGTTGCGCTATGACGTGCTGCGTTCAGAGTGTAAATTCTGAGCGGAAGCTCGTGCATATCGGCTGGCTACATCGAATGCCACACCTGCTTGCCAATTTGGTACGCAGTCATCGACATGATTATGCATCGGTTTATTATTTCCTAACTAGTAGATGACTACCCTTCTCGCTCCGGATCAGCCCATTTCCATGCAAAGTGTATATCATGTGGGAAAAGGCTGAGTACTGCAACGGCATATAAAATCATACTCAGCAAATATGGAGCGGTAAATTGCCAGACGTCAAGACGTGTCCATTTTAGTCGATCAGCTACTCCACGCTGCCCTAGTACTGGCTGTGTATGTCCCGAAGGCGGACGCTCAAGGGGTTGAGGTTCCCGCACTTAGCACATGGCTTCTTCTGGCCACCCCTTGTCTTTAGACACGTCTGGAAGCGAACCCTCTCTATCTTCACAAGCTTTGAGATCCTTAACTTCGGTCTGACACCATTTGTTCAAGCTGGTGGAGAGTTAGCCTACCGCATGGCAAGATAGCACTCAAGTACTGACGGTTTGTAAATATGCTCTACGCATTTGAAGAGAAACCCGGGTTGAAAACTTTGGTTTGCTAGGGCCGTCTCGTCTTTCAAACAGAAGCCGATTGCATCACAAAGGGGGTTTGATGTCGTCTTGGTGAAAATCTTTGCAATGATGTCACTTCGATACAGGATCTCCCACTTGCCATCGGTCCATTGATGATACTCTTTAGAATCGTTATCGCTCGCCTGACGGATCGGTATTTCCAAGATTAGTTGTGCCAGGACGAGACCTAAGTTCCTCAGGCGTGAGCCATGGCGGCAACCGCTATGTTTTGGGCATTCGCCAACGCTGAAAATTTGCATAATGCAATCCTTTGCGGCAACACCTTTCTCGATTTGAAGCCCGTAGCAACAAAGCTTCTCCATCCATGAAGTATCCCACAGAAGTAAGGCCCAATGCGATATACCTTGGACCAATATCGCCCGATCTGCTCGCCAAGCTCGATCAAGAAAAATATTTGGCGATTCCCTAAGAATATCTCCTATTGGACGCGTTCTTCTCGCTTGCGGATGTTGAATCGCGCGCTTGGTAGTTGTACCAGCGAAATTTATGGACTCATTTAATGCGGTTTGACCACACACAAGTTGCTTGATTTGTTCCGGTCCCAGGTGTGTTCTCTGGTTATCTTTATGGAAGGGAACCGCTACTGGCTCCGAGCCAACAACTTACGGTTGGGGTCTAGGACTTCGTCCTCCACCCATCGATGTCTAGCATTGGAAGTACATCGCTGAAGTCCCTATCGAACTCCGGTTCTCCATTTCCCAGTCTGCGGACGACGACAAGCATTTTAATCTGTATGTTGCAGTGCGTTCGTCGTGAAGCCTTTGTGCCGGAGAAGTAAGTCCCCTTACAAAATCTTCGAGTTCTTCTAGTTCGAGTATTGGATCCAGACTAGGCCCAGAGCCAGAATGCGCAGCCGTGCGTTGTTCGAACTCTCTTTCTGAGAGCTTTTCGATGCAATCGATAGCCTTTTCTAGCGTGGTGATCCAACCTTCGATAATATCTTTCTTGTAGAGAGCGTACCCAACCGAGTGCACAAAGTTCAGTAGGCTTCTCTCACCACTTCGCCTTCGTCGACGGCAGCCAAGTAGCCAATCTCTTCTCTTTCGCCATGTTCTGATCTCTGCTTCGTCCTCCGTATTATCCTGTATCTTCGATATTCTTTTTTAGCCTCTCAATGTCTAATCTCGTCGTACTGATGGTTGTCTGGTACTCCCCGAAATTAGACCTCCGTCGCCAAAGAATTTCCCATTTGGCGGACCTTGCTTCGCAGATGGCCAGACGAGTCTTGTATCCCCGAAATTGGTCCCTACATTCTTCAAAGTCGTGCAGGGTCTTTGCAGCGTTGGGAATGGTGCTTAGAACGAAGCTAATGCCTCCAAAACAGAAGCCGATGGGCCCGAGAACTTCACCCATGGACGAATTCTCTGCAGGTGTGTGTACAACTAGCCGGTAAAATTGTGCGAAGAGAAAGGTTTGCATGAAAGCATTGAATAGCACAGCTGTGAGGCATGTACATCTCTAAGCGTGGTAGTGTAGAGTTTGGCGTATGAACCTGAGAGGAAAATGTCGGGGGTATTGACACCAACATCTAGAGGCTTAGAGGCACCCTTGTGAAGCATCTAAGCCCGATCGCCCAAGACTAGCTTTACATCTTTCTCACTAGAACTCAACCTTGTCGCTTAATGTATATATGCACCAACTGCACCAATCTTAGTAGGCGCTAAGCCAAATCAGCAAGCCACTTGTCGTTGTCACTGGCTGGTAGCGCAACGGCCTATAGAGGGTGCGCGAGATGCTCATGCTCAGTTGCTTGACCTCGATGCCGAGACCAAATCAACTTCGACCGCCAACGCTCCGCGAAGTCCCAGTTCAGAGCACCTAGGTCTGCAAATTAGAAAGCAAATGATCGGATCCGGAGTAAATGGAGATTCTAGATTTTTACCCATCGATCAACTCGAAAGAATAATTACCGTAGAAAACGTGCACAAGGAGCTTGAACTTTCTGGGGTCCAAAAAGACGTCTGGTCCACTGCGCAGATCGTCTGCGAGCCAGTGGAAGAACCATACGCAAATTCAACAAGGAGAAGAATCTTCGCCATTCTGTGCCTTTTAAGAAAGGCTAGCGCAATCTCTGAATTTGTTGACGAAGAGATATTTGATCAACACCTTCCATTCAATTTCAGGCCTAATTCTAGTGACGTATACCTTGGGACGAAAGCACAGTCTGTCACCCCAATACAGCTGTTCAAATCTGGATCTTGGAGCACAAACGATCTAGACAGTTTCGCTCGATATCAGTGGCAGCTCTCACCTTGGACAACGACGCAAACGGGAGAGCGAAACACTACCTTCTTAGTGATCAAGCGATCCTTCCTTTTTTAAGGGTTGGTAGTTCTGTCGAATTGGGCAATGACCAAGAGAGCCGTGAGCGTACAGGAGGCTTTGGTGTTGTGACCAAGGTCACAATACACCCTTCACATCACACTTTCCAAGATCCCGAAATGGTATGTTTGGCTTTTTAGGATCCTGAACGAGCACTAACAGTATAATCAAGCGATCAAATCATTTTGCAATCAAGGCGATCCAGAAGGATGCCTGCGTAGCATTCGATCGGGAGGCTTCCGCGTTGAGACGTTTCAATGGGACAAATCACCAGCATCTCATCAAGCTTCTCGCCACATATTCGCACAATGGTCACTACTATCTAATTTTCCCATGGGCTGATGGTAATTTAAAAGACTTTTGGATGAAGCATTCGCGCTGGTCTTCTCAGTCAGTCCAAGATCAAAAGTTTCTGAGATGGATGTCTCAGCAACTTCTAGGCCTTGCACATGCTCTCCATAGCATCCACCATTACCAGGTGAATAAGCCTGACGTAAAGACACTGTCCTTACAAGAACGTCAGACTATGCACGGAAGACATGGGGATCTCAAACCGGAAAACATCTTGTGGTTTCAAAAGACTCCTGACACTCCAAGTCCGGGTGGGGCTGGAGTTCTCAAGATTGCAGACCTTGGTCTCGCAGATTTTCGGAGTCCCTTCTCTGACTCCAGTGTTCGGACCAGTATGATCGGTGGCTTTAGTCATACCTACAAAGCACCAGAGTGCGATATTTCCAAGCGAGTCTCGTCTTCGTACGATATATGGTCGTTGGGATGCATCTATCTCGAGTTTGTTGTATGGTTGGTGCGTGGTGCAGACGGCCTCCAAGAATTCCGCAATAATCGATTAGCCGACTCTATCAAACCGCTCTCTTCATCGGACGCATTCTTCGAAATCGAAATCGGTTCTGATTTTCGATTGCTTGCGCAACTAAAGCCTTCTGTGACTCAGGTAGGTCAACCCGTGGAGTTGATTTGTTTTCTATCTAACACTTTGTAACCTAGACGATCAAATCACTGAAAAATAACCCTGCGTGTAGTGATTACGTCTTCCATCTGCTGGAAATAATCGAGACACAGATGCTCAAGGTCAAGCCTCAAAGTCGTGCCGACATACGTGGCATCGTTAAAGCTCTAGAAAGACTCGCTGAATACCATCATGAGGATGCGGAATACTTCAGCCCTAGAATCGAACGAGCCAGAAGGATAGACTCCAATCTTTCGTGGATAACGGAACTCGGGTCGACGGAAAGCTTCTCCTCCGATGAGAGTCAACCGGAAGACGAAATTAGTTTGTATGGCGTGTACAACGGAATTCTGGAAGATCTTGAACATGCTCTTCAAAAGGTGACAGGTTGGGCTTGGAACAACCGAGACGTTTCTGACCACCTTCGTGATGTACGGATGCATTTAGAGCATTGGAAAAGCAGCATTCATTGGATCTCGATAAAAGCAGGCATCTTGGAAGAAGAAACAGACGCTGAAACTGCCATGTCTAGATTGCTTCAGTCGTTTGAGGATTACGATCCTTTTCTATCGGGAACTACACGATCATACTTAGAAGACATAGCCGAGACGCTGGACGACGTACGCACTCTATACAGAAATGATGACGAAGAGACCAAGTAGGAGGCTACTCAAAGATCCCCTGTGTCACGTCGTATGAACTGACTTTTACTAGTACACCTTTGTTGGCAGCTCTGAGAAAGGATCTAGACACCGCAGTACAATGTCTAGGACTTCAGCTCATCCCTCTTCGTGCGTTCGCGGAATCAACAAAGCCTCCGGAGCAGTTAAGTGAAGTTACACCGGAGTTTGAGATAAAGGGACCTATATGGCCAGATTCGTGGTCCGATGCTTCTGAAGATGAACCAGATCGAGAGAAAATTGCAGACCTACTTCGGAGATCACAAGTTCACACAGAGAATTTGGGTGAAGCGTTCCTGCCTCCGAAGGTCCTAGAAGAGATATTGACCGAAGAACGGATTCGCATGGAAATAGAAGCATACCGTGATCAGCAGCCGGATAGTTGGTGTGGTCAAGGATTGAACGATTGCGCGAATCTAATTAGATGTCGGTATCTGAAGATTTTTGCGATCCTCATCCTCCTCGACAAAGGGGAAGACATTGGGAAATTCATTGAAGAAGGTGTGAGTGACGAAGACTTGCCTTTGGTTGAGACCCAAGTTCGTCATATGTCCGATCTCGTACGCAGTAAATCTCCGAACAATCCACTTGGCTGCTTCGACACATGGATGATACACGAACGCGAACAGTTTTCGCGCTACCAGTACAGGGTAAATCTGCCGTTTCTCAGTTTCGACACCGAGACAAACTCAGTGCGACATGTGGACTTTACGCCTCAGACTATACTACCCTTCTCGGAGTGTGGTGGTTCCATAGAAGGGATATACTCGAGAATTAGCAAGATCAAGATACACAGGGACTGTCATGGCTTCAGCAACATACTGAAGAAGGTAAGTTTCTTGGATTCGGTTGGAAACAGCAATCTGGCAGCTGACCGATCCATGCAGATTCAGACGAACGACGTTTTCGCAGTGAAACGGTTGCGCATCAATCACGGAGACAACGTGGAAAATTGTTTCCACAGGGAGGTAAACATGTTGAAGAACTTGAGCCGCACTCACAATCACCTTCTCAGTCTCCTCATGACATGGAGTTACCGGAACGACCACTACCTTCTTTTCCCGTTGGCAGACTGCAACTTGGCTGATTATTGGAACAAAGAATCTCAAACACCGTCCCGGAGCGAGACGAAAGGCATAGACCTGGGAACAGCGAGGTGGGTTTCAGAACAGATTCTTGGTTTGATGGACGCTCTGGACAGTCTCCACCATCCACGAGGCTTGTCCAGCACAAAATTTGGAAGACACGGTGATCTCAAACCCGAGAACATCCTTTGGTACAATGATCCAGAAGGCGGGCGAGGAACGCTAGTCATATCCGACTTTGGGTGTTCGACTCTTAATACTCAATATAGTCGATCGAACATTACAGCAGCTAGAGTGCCTTTAACCCCAGCTTACCGGCCACCAGAGTGCGATCTCGAGGGCGGCAAAATTTCTAGAGCGTCAGATATATGGTCTTTCGGATGCGTTCTTCTAGAGTTCGTTTGCTGGGCACTTGGTGGTGGCGAACTGGTCCAAACCTTCGCAAAGAGAAGAATAAGTCCTTATATTACGGGCTTATCGAGCGATTCTTTTTTTGACGTGAATGCAAAAGCTGACGACGGAGGGTATGTCATAACCGTGAAAGACGTTGTCTCAATGGTAGGAAGATCCCCATCTCCAAAAAACACCTTAAACTAATCAAACTCTAGACCATAGCAGAACTTCACAAGAACGCGCACTGTACGCAGTACTTTCACAATCTTCTCGACATCATCGAGCGCGAAATGATTGTCATTCTTTCGTCCGAGAGCCTTAGGTCGGACTCGACAGTATTGCTGCGCAAGTTTAACTTCATGCATTCCAATACCACAGACGATCCAGATTACTGCCAGACACCGTGTCCTGAAAGCCGACCTACGGAATCCTAGACGCCTGTCGAAGCTGCGCTGAATCCAATACTTTCCCGCCGCGCAGTTTCCGTGTTGATAGAACCAGCCGACATGACTGCAACGTCCGCTCAGTCTCCGGCTACGAATGAAGTTTCGCACCAATCGGGACCATGGAAATTGATAATGGAAGGGGAATTTGGAGCCAGCAACCTGCCTTTGGTAGAAACCTCTCTGGGGTTAGATGAGGCTGAAGGTGAAGGTGAAACTCAACGTGTTGCCGGGTTCAGGAGATGGGAAAAACTAATGTCACTGGCCATGTTGATAAATCGTTTCAAACAGGATTAAAATTGAAGTGTAAACCACCAACACCTCTAAACCCCTCTGTTCACCTTTCCCGCACTCTGCAACATCTGCACCATCAATTGCACCTACGCCATCTACACCTACGCCATGCTCACAACAAGCCCTCTTCTAGCAGTCTAAACCCTCTATCCACTATCGAAACCCATCTCCCTCAGGCTTTTTGACCTCTATCTAATTTCGCCCCCAACCACCCCCCTACTTTTCCACTCCCTAACCTTTCTTTCGTTCTTCTTCCTCACAAACCATGCAGTATAAGCAATACAGCGCAGACAGTGGGGCGGTAACAACGGCGCAAGCACTCATAACAATGAGCGTAGCTTTCGCTCTAAAGGAGTATTGACCAATGTAAGCTTCATGCTAATTACCGTCCACAATTTTTTGTGTCTAAGGGAAGGGCCCAGGGGCCAACAACTCAACAATCCTCGTCGCGTTCACACTTACAATCGTCCCTACTAACCCCACGCCACTATTTAGGTACTTTGAAATAAAAACCGTACTCGAATCCAAATATAACTCCTCCTATGTCTCCACCAAAGCCACACACACCCGCTCGCGCTAATCGCACAGCAGAACTAGGCTACTTACAACAGCTGCGTGTTGCGTCCTGTCGACAATACTTTTACTTCAAGCTCAATTTTGGACGGTTGTCTAGGTCGAGGTTGAGGGAGTTTGGGAGACTGGCGAAGGTTGCGGGAAAGACGATGTGGTTGATTAGTAGGAACCCAGTGAAGAAGAGGCGAGAAGATGCTTCGTGGCGGGGGTGCGGTCGAGGTCAGGAGAATAGTAGTGTTCCGTGTCTAGATCGTCGTGTGGGTGTGGTGGAGGCTTGGGTGTGAGAGATTGGTGGCGTGGAATTGGGATCTGGTACGTACTGGGAGAATGGGGTTATGGAGGCGTGTTGAGGTTGTGCGGGCTGGTGGCGACTTCGAGGGGATTTTGGTTGTTGCCGTGGGTGGATGATTTCGGCTCATGGCTGCAGTTGCCAGTGTTGCGGGTTTCTCTGATTCTTGGAGTGGCTGTATGCTTGCTTTGGGTTTCCGGGTTGAAGGAAGGAAATGCGCGATGACTGAAGAGTACAGAAGTATTGTAATGGAGAATAATTGGTTTGAGGCGTTTAACGAACAGTAGATATTACTGAAGGGCCATTGAGGAGTATAAAGAACGCCATAGAAACAATCGCCTTTGACTCAAACCTTCCCACGCCCTTAAATGACCTATTCCCCCTCCCACACACTAAGTCCTCCACCCCTAGCGCCCAAGTTTCAAAACCTATTCCTAAGGGACCGTCACATTTGTGTGCTGGTGCAAGTCTGATAGTGGTAACAACCCTCTCCCCAACGGTAAAGCTGTTTGACAGCTCAAAGGCAGATAGCGGAGTGATAACTCACGAGTTTAGAAAAGCTGTTGTGATAGCGAATGTGTGATTGGTGGGTGCTGGTTGACTAGGGTTCTTGGTGTCGATCACTACTTGGTAGGAGGTTATTGTACCGTCTAAAACGAAGTTCCGGTGCTGGAGTTGTAGTGGTTGTTAGATGAGAGGCGTGGAAATATTGAAAAAAAAAAAGAAAGCTTGCAGTATTGGAATGTCGAAGACTGAGGGAAGGAGGACAAAGTGTGGTGTAGCATCTATCTAGTGCGATGAAATTAGAGGGAGCTATGAAGCAACTTAGTCGAGCACGTTGAGCACGTGACACCAACACCACCTCCAGGAATCCCCTCCATCTCTCTGGCGCAACGAATGTCTCTCATCTCCACGCGCCATAACACCTGTCCTCTCAAACCCCAAACGTCCCTCTGGCACTTCCACTGTGTCCTATTAATTTACCTGGCTGGACTTGTGGCGCGCCGCACCCCTGTCCTTAATCTGGAACGCGGAAAAAAGTCGCGGGGACGTCTCAAGCTAGAGACAACAAAGTAAAAGGACAGTTCGCATGAAATTTGAAAGCTTTCTAGAACGACGGGGTATATAGGAGCTATGGCCAGATATTTTGTGAGGCCGATAAAACGACGAACTCGTCCTCGAGTCCTCTGACCGCTTCTTTTTTTTTGAGGGGGTCACAGTGTGTGCAATTGATTTTGCTGAATTGATTTGGACTGCTATACATACGCATTCTAAGAGTGCTTCTGAAGATTACCAAACACGATGAGACTCCTCACTCTTCTCTCACCGGCATTGCTGGCGGCGACCGCGTTCGCTGTAGAACCCGAATCTTCGTCGTCGTCCGCTTCTTCTTCTTCTTCTTCATCATCTTCTTCTTCTTCCTCAAGCGCATCCAGCATCTCATCATCTGCTTCTTCCTCTTCTTCCTCCCCATCCTCCTCAGCAACCCCCGAACCCACCCCCGTCGGTCAACTCTGGACCGCCCAATGGAAAGACTCCGACCTCTCCCCTTATACCAAACTCTGCGCCTCGACCTCCAAAATCACGGCCAAGATCTTCAAACTCGGCGAAATGTACCCCGACCTCAAGACCTGGGCACCCGAGCTCAAAGTCTTCTACAACAAGCAGCTCTACCCTGGGTCCTGGAACGGCGAAGACAAGCACGGCAATGATCGCGAATTGATGAAGATGGAGTACGAAGAGCTGCCTTTTGCGGTCCGCGAGTGGATTGCTAGGAATCCGAAACAGAGACATTTTAGTGTGCAGGATGAGGTGGTGTTTTTCGCCCCGGGGGCTATGTATCCGATTTTGCCGCTTTGGGTAGAGGAGCCGGAGGGGAAGGGGTTGGACTGTGAAGGTATGTTTGGTTGAGAGATGTGGGGATGATAAGGCTAATGATGTGACAGGTGTTTTCGATGATCTCGAGAATTATTCCAACGAGCCGAAAGATGGGGTCGTGATTGCGCGTCTAGAGCACAAGAAGACGGGGGAGAAGGAGGTGGAGGTTACCATTGAGGCGATGCAGGTTAAGAAGGCCGCGGAGCAAAAGCGGGACGAGCTGTAGACCGTTTACCCTGCCATGATATACAAATGCCTTCTCGTTGTCCCGAAATGCGACACCATTCCATACAATCAAGCACCCTTCATCTTATTCTTCCTTTCCAGCGCTAGTTTCTCTCTCTCCCGTCTGTCCCTTTTGTCGTGTTGTATCGCAGCCGCCATGTTGAAGAAGAAAATGACCGAGAACATAACTCCGACAAGCGCTAACACACTCGCAACACTGACCATAGAGAACACCACAAACCCATATGATGCTCGACGAAACGCCAGGTTGTCTTGTAAAGGCGGGACACCAGCGCCGACTTGCATTGCAGATAGCACGAGGGAGAAGAAGACGAAGACGATTAGGATCCAACTGAAGTTTCGTTGGAAGAAGACCACATAGCGATTATAGCCGTAGAGGTAGCCTCGTACGAAGTGGGTGAAACAGAACCGTGTGCGGTAGATGGAATTTATTCTACCGAGTCGCAAGTCGCCAAAGTGGTAGCGCTTGTTGACTTGATCGAGAGAGTTCATGTCGACGTGTTGGCAAAAGTCCTTGACGAATTCCTTCCACCAGTGCCACGTGATGAATGACGGTAAGAGGAAGTGATCGTGTGCAAGCTTTAGGTCTAGCGGGGAACAGAGGAGCCAGACGTACGATAGCAGAAATCCACACGCAGACTCATGCAGCGTCTGGCGCTCTAACTGGTTGCCGCAAATGTTCTCATCCCAAAACTCGTAGCTCAGCATCCACTCCGGAAGAGGCTTTAGCAGGAGTCGATTCGAGAATTTTAGGAGATGCAGATCCATCTGCTGTGTGTATAGCACGTCAAATCCCATCATCTTGTATCGATGCAGCGGCCTGGCACGCATGGGCCGACCTGCCATCCACAGCAGGTCATGTATCTTGTTCAAGCGTTTCAGATCTAACTCCCGCTGCAGGAATTTACAGATATCATCTTCGACCAGAAAGCATTCTGTGTCGCGGCCAGCTATTGTAGGCAAGGAATCTAAGGCTGTCAGGGGTATGGAGGTGGCTGTATCCAGAACTGGCTGAGGACTGATGTCGCCATTGGGAAGTGATGCATGAGAGGAGAATAGAGGGGTGGGAGGCTTCGGCGGGATGGGTCGCGAGGTAAAGGGGGGTCTCAATCTCTCGGCCTGGGAATGTGAGTACATGGTCTTGCCTTTCCAAGTCCGGAACAGGAAGGAACGATGAGGAACGAGCTAAACATACTGTCTTTTCTGCCATAGTACTTCCCTTAGCACTCCGAAGTACAGTCAGGGAGAGCCATGAAGGAGAAGCTAGCTGCTATTTGTGTGCACGAGGGCTAGCACAACACGAGCCTCCTAAGCATCCTTGCGGAGCTGCGAGGCGCATATCCGGGAGCTACTGACGTCGGAAGTGGGGGCCAAATTGCTTGCTTCTTAGCCAAGGTATTTCGCTTTGGAGCCGCAAACGTCACTCCAGCCCCCTGTTTCTCGTTGCTTGTCGTACCTGGGCAAGGCTGGATCTGGGCATTTCACGTCCATTTACGCATTATATTGCACAACCTCAGCATGTATAAAGCCACACGGCGAGACAAAACGTCGTGCAAAACGGCACATGGCCTCTCCTGCTGCCAAAGGTGGCTCAAAACTGCGGATAAGTGTGGTTAAGGTTTACATCTGTCGACCGAGGGAACGAAGCCCACAAGACTTGTCATTTAAACGCCTTCCTAGCAGTTGGAGACTATTTTCAACTTTCCCATTCCCCATTGAAGCACAGAATACACGTCGTAATTTTCATTTGCAGTAGTTGGCAGGGAAGCTACCCTTTTGACCCCGCACCTCACCCTCCCACCAGTCGTGCGAGCTGTTTGTCTTTTTCAGCACACGGATGCGCTCGCCCTCGCGGAACGCTAGGTCACCTTCATTCAAGCCGTCGAAGTCGTACATGGCGGTAACATACTCCCCGTGAAAAGAGCCGATCTTCTTTGGAGGGGGTGGTGGCGGCTTCTTCTTTCCCGCCGCTGGGTTCGGCGTTAGGCTCCCTGACGAGGCTGCGGAAGCAACGCGGGATCGGCCAAAATAGTCGTCGTGTCCGTTCGTGCCAACAGATGAGGCGTTCGATGTGCGGCGAGACCACGGACTGTCAAACGCGGGAGCAGGACTCAGACCTGGAGAATGTGCACCTCCAATTCTAGGCTTTGATGCAGTGAGTGAATTGTAAGAGGGTTTGGTTTTGAGGCCTGGATCGGCTGGTGGGGGCAGAGAATGGCCCGGACGTGGCGAGGTTGCAGATGGCACAATGGGTTGGCTGTTGGTTCGCCGGCCCGGAATAACCTTGTTTCTGATACCCAAACCAGTGAGGGTGGCCCCCTTTTCTGGTAGCCTCATGGGCTGGTGGATTGCCTTTCCTGTCCTGAGCAGCTCGAACCCATTTTCCATCTCCTTGCGCAGTGAAGTGAAGGACGAGTCCCACATAGGGATGACTTCCTCGGGTTCGGGGGGAGGGTCTGGGTAGCCATTTTCGCGCGAGTACTGATGTAAGACTGTATACAGATTGCCAATTAAATTGTTCTGGAGGATGATCTGGTTTGCGAGGAGGTGGGGTAGGAGGGAGAAGGTGGCGGCGTTCAGCCGGGGGAGCTGGGTTCGGAGGACCTCGTCGGCAAATTCGTAGTCGTGGGTGGCGCGTTGCAGGTCCGCTTCGTGCTTGTTCAGGGCAATGTTGTCGCGATCGGAGCGGTTCTGCTTCCTTTGGAGCGTCTCGGCGCGGCCCTTGTATCGTTCATAGTCAAGCTGTGGCACAGCAGTCAGCAGAGGGCAGGAGAATCGAGACATCGCCAGCTACCTTCTTTTCCTCTCGCCGCTTGATGGTCTTCTTCATGGGCTTGAGCGAGTCCCTAGCGAGCTTGACGGGTATAACGAGCTTGCTCTCGACATCGGCGAGCTCCTCGCCCATGTCGGTCTTGAGCTCGGCAAAGGCCACATGGAGCTGGGAACAGCGCTCGAGGGTCTCCGGCGGCGTGTCCGTGGCGACATGAGAGCTGTAGTCCCCTCCCTTGGCACCCAGTGGCTTGTAGAGAGTGTGGAAGTGCTCGACCGAGTTGAGCTGGTGGGAAAGGATATTGGTCCAGGCGTCACGCCATTCTTTTGCGGCGGACTCGATCTGCGAGAGCGGTTAGGAGCGGGGGGAGGGGG
>NW_022985198.1:256845-307639 GCF_010093535.1 Lindgomyces ingoldianus
GGGGGGGTGAGTTGGACGGCAGTCGTACCTTCTCGAGCATCTGGTCCGAGTCGTTGAAGTCGCGCAGCATCGACTCGATGTCAGCCTCATTGGGCACACGCGGCAGGAACACGCCAAACTTCCGCTGTATTCGCTGCATTGTGACGAGCGGGCGACAATTGGCCGCGACGCTGGAGGAGCAGCGATAGGAAACGTGTCCGGAGGGGACAGTGAGGAGAAGGGACGGCGACTAGTACAGCTGTGTGTGTGTGTGGATGTGTTACTAGGCGGGGAGTGGGCCGTCTAGCGGTTAATGGCAAGAGAGGTGAAAAGCTTCCCAAGGTTGGTTGAACTGCTCGCGGGATGCGCAATTGGGGCCAGGCAACCAAGAGGCCCGCGTTTCAGCCGCAGCAGAGCTTCCAGAGCGGTCAGGATTTGGGGGATTAATTGCGGCGTCACCCTCCCTCATGTCCATGCTGCAGGCGGACATTGTCGAGGGGGCGCAGGCGGGTGTATTGCAGCTTGTGCGACACTATGACCGTGGGGTCCCAGCCACTCGGGGGTCACATGCTTTGGTGACGAGCCTAGGGTTCGCATTGGCAGCCCGGCGCGTCGAGCATCCCACTCCCGCCCACTTCCACACATCTTCCACCCACTTCCACTTACCCCAGTACAGTTCCGCTGGCTTGACGGCATGTCTACGACTCTGAATGCTCTCTCGACGCGCCCCAGCCAAGCATCCTCACTATGACGGCTCCTCTTCGTACTACGCCGCGTCTCTCTGACATCCCCGCGTCCCAGAACACGGCACCCGTAGAAGAGTTCCGCTGCCTCTTCACCCATGATCTGCGCCGGAAGCAGAAGAGATGGCACGATGGATTCCTCAAATTCCACTCCTTCAACAGCCGCGTCATGGTGTACGATGCGACCCGCAACTTCCTCGGAGACACATACTGGAAAGACAGCACCACCATCCAGGAGGGCGGTGAGCTCACACTGGACAAGGGCATTATGGTGGAGGTGACAGAAGCTATGGGGGTGACGCAGACGGACTTGACCCCGCTGTTTGAAAAAAAAACGAGGCAGTCTCCGCAGTGCAAGCGTGTCATGCCTGCAGCGAGAGCCCCCCCTCGGCCATTGGTTCCCCCGCCCAACGGTATCAGGAATGGCTCTCAGTTACGGCACAAGTCTCTAAATACCCTGCTCGGAACGCCAAAGGGGCCGATCGGGAAGGCGGCGCCGCTGAAGTCACCCTACGACGTGCGGAAAGAGAAGGTGAAAGAGAATGAATGGCCCGAGGGACGGGCACCAAAGAGGCAGAAGATTAGACATGCTACAATTTCTCCACAGCCGTTGAGCCCTGTAAGAGCCAAGCAATCTCCCCAAAGAAAGGATCCACCCCTATGGGTGAGGACATCGGACTCAAAGGCAATTCCTCCACCCCGCAAGCCAAATCCACAAGGAGCTACAATCATCAGCCTGAACTCCGAACCGGACTATGTCCCCTCAGACATCATTTTGCCCAGCACTCCGCCGGGAATGGAGAAACCAAGGCCTCCACCTAGTCCCGTTCCCGCGATTCCGCCAGCTATGACAAAGGAAGTCCCTGTCCAAATGACGCTACAACTGCCAAAGCGGAAGATACAACTCCCCAAATCGAAGCGCAAGGCGACCCCTCAGCCACCTCCACGTTCCTCGTCTCCTCCGGTTAGCGCTTCTAACCGTCTCAGCAACATAGACTTCGCTTTAGCACAGACGAAGAAGGCTCGGAAAGATGTCTGCCCACCCAATTCACCACTCCGGGATCCCAGAGCAAAATCTCTCCGCCTCTCTACCAGCAACAGACGTGGATTACTCCTCTGTCAATCACTACCACAACGAGCAGAACCTTCCGAAGAACGGCCCCGGAAGTCGAAAGAGAAGGACAATAGTGCCTCAAGATTTCAACCCGTTCCGTGGCCCTCTGATAGCGACGAATCACTAGTTCAGCGCAAGACATCGAGATCGGGCGCGACAGTGAATGGAAAAGATAGGAAGAGGAAGACAACATCAGCAATTAAGAATAGAAGACCCCAGGTTGCCGAACTAGTAACATCTCCCCAGTCTTCTCTCGACGCCATTGAGGACATGACAATTATCCACGGACTCATGGACCAGCGCCTGATAGTTCCTAAAGAAGCCTCTAGACCAGAAACACGACGAAACCCCTCCTCTCCACCTGCAGTAAATCTCCCAAAACCCAAACCAGCAAAGAAGTTGCCCCCCGAATGGCAGAGCTTATCTAAAGTCGCCATGCCCAAGCCAGCCCCTACGAAGAGATGTCTAGATAGGAACCCAAACCCGCAAGAGGATGTATCTCCCATCGGCCAATCGTCCAGACCCACCAAATCCAACCCTCCACCTCGCAACGAGCCTCACCCCCAGACCCTCTCCAACCCTTTCCGTCCCTCCCTCTCGCCCTGCGAACCCGCCCTCTCCACCGTAGGCTTCCACAAAAAGCCCAAACGGAACCAGAAGTTACAACCAAACAGCGGCTCGAATGCCAAACCCAATCCCAGTCCGCAAAAGCGCACCAAATCTGCACCCCGACTTCCCCCTGCCCCAGCAGTCATCAAACCTGCCAGTGTCGCCAAACTCGGGCGAATGAGCACTACGGAGCTGTCTCTCTTGCTCGACCCTATTGATGATAGTAGTCAGCCCTCCTCAGTCTCCAAGTCTCCAAACCGCCCTTTCCGCCGCGTGCGCTCTGCAAATGATGCCGATCCTCCGGTACCTTCGACGGTTGAGGAATGGGAGAAACGGAATCTGCCCAATGCCGACGCCAACACCACTGCTTCCACCTCCAACCCTGCAAAACCCAACACCAACACCAACATCCCAACTCCACCCCCGAAATCCGGTCTCGCAGCTCTAATCAACAAAACCGATCCCCGGCGGAAGTTCATCCGGACTCAGAGTCTGAACGTAGATACTAGTATCGAGGTAGGGAAGGCGGGGGCCGATGTGAATCCGATGCTCCAGAGTCCGCCTATGGACACTGATGTAGGACCTTGGAGTACGGAGGCGTATGATCTGTTTGATTGGAGACCGCCCAGGAGGGTGGGTGATACGGGTGAGGGGGTTATTGGGACTCTGGTAGGTATATGAATCGATAACTTGTAGATATACATTTAGTACAAGAAAAATGGATAAATGTTAATAAGTATATTGTTTTCTTTGGGTCGCTGCGAGAATGATACCCTCAGTGCAAGTAACCGCATATTGGGATTGGGGGACTGTCACGGATATGCTACGAACAAGGGATAGAAGCTCAAAGAAGAGCATTCATAGATTGTTCCGTACTGTATCTAGTGAACGTCGAAGACGTTTCGTGAAGAGGGAAACGGGAAGCTGGACAGGTTCCAGCAAATGTTTGATGGTGGTAGCTCGAGCGATAGCGCGAGGTCTATGCGCGAGCACGTGATTAGTATCAGGTTTCGTAGAAAGCATCCCTGAAAGGCCACATACCTACAGTGTTGCGAAAATACGTAGATTATCTTTAGTATTAAATATTTAGGTATAGAGGAGGCTAATAATACTCTAAACCTTAAGAAACTTAGCGGTGTAGTATAGAATGCTAGGCTCAGAGTTAATTAGGTAGCTTATTGAAAAGATCCTAGGCTTATAGATAATCTAGGAGACTATCCCTAGGAAATATTTTAAAGACACGGGACTAAGATATAGCATGTGCTGGAAGTCTTGAGAATGAAGGCGGGCGTCTCGGTCGACTTTTGTCATGGGTCGGATCCTCGGCGGCATCTCCTTTGCCCACGGAGTGACTTGGACCCTCGAGAAGTGGTATGAAGGACTTCAGCAAGGTGGTAGTGAAAAATATCGGTTATCAACGATGATAGCGCTAGTTACAAGGAGATCATCTTCCGCTGAGTACCCCGAAAAGGAACTCCAGATGCTAGCTTCTTCGCCTTTGCCACCACACTCTTTTTCAAGTTCTCCCCTTCACTAAGATCTTCATTATCCCTCTCCTCAGCCTTGATCATAGACTTCACCAATGCCGTCATAGCCTCCTTGATCGACTCGTTGCTAAACGCACTCAGTTCAAAGAATTGCATGCCCATTGACTCAGCCCACTCTTGCGCAACATCTCTATCAACCTCCCTCTTCTCTTGGCCAAGGTCGAGTTTATTGCCCACAAGAATGCATCCAAAGCGCTGCATTCCCGCAGGGTAAGACCTGAGTGTCGTTGTATTTTCCCGGTACATCCGCCTCCAGCGGCAAGCATCCAAATATCCTTCATTCACAATATGCTCATAGCTAGCCTTTGACGTGATGTCGTACAGGAATATGATTCCATCAGCGTCCCTCAGCATTTTAACGAAATAACGGGGAGCAAAGCCCGTCTCCCCTGGGAGATCGGACTCTTGGAAAAGACTGGCCCTCAGGTCGACTAAGCGAAGCGACCAGGCTAGGCCATCTATGACCACGCGTTTGCGCTCTGGTGTGGTCACGGTAGGATCATAGAATGCGAAATGCCGCTCTCGCATAAACTAGTGGGTTGAGTCAAGGCCACATGGGATGTGGTTGAGAGGCATACCATGTCAGTGAAGCATGTTTTACCCACGCCACCTTCTCCGAATATGATGACCTCCTTTTCTATTGCTGGCATTGTCTGTAGACTGTACTTTAGTTGGAGGCTTGGGAGGGCCATGGGGTTGACACCAGAAGAGAGTTGAGATGATACCAAGCGCCTTCCAACGACGCTAAACCTAGAACGAGCTCTGCGATACGGGTGAATGCAATGCAACTTAAGACGTCATGCATCCTTCAAACACCCACTCATTCGCCAGTGTCAATTCCCATCTCCGCACCTTTAGGATCAATCGCATAAGGCATCCACACACCTGTTCATTGCCTGTCCCAATAATAGCATCACGTCAACCGACGCCAAGTTTCGTGATTCCCTTGGCTCTTGGCAGTTGTTCCGACAGCCGATCCTCCAGCCAAAGGAGCCACTAACACCCAACAAGGTCATGGCACAAGACAATGACCCGCTTTCGGGGCAGGACAATACTGGCACGACTCTCTCACCTTCCAGCTATCATCCTCAACCTCAAAATACCCATGTCAACGACACCTTCCCTCCTCGCTCCAAAGTAGATCTCTCCTCCAAGCCGCGTCATCGATTGAAACAACAAACTTCCACAACCCGCAGTTCGCCAAAGTGTACCAACACTACATGGTTACGCTCGTCCACACGGACAAGCCCGCCACCAAATATAGTTACATCCACAAAGCCTTCCCCCGAATCAATGTCCTACCGCGGCATTGACGTAAAATCAACCACCAGTCGACCCCTCGTGGAGCTCATTCCCAACGACAACCTCTACGTGTCTGACGAAGACGAAAGCTTTTACGCTAAAGAAGACGATCATTTCATCCCCCCACATTGGAAAGCTATGATCTACCGCACTTCGAACCGAATTCCTCGCAGAATTCAGCGGTATTTCGTCATCTACTTTACCCTGCTTCTTATCACGTATATTTCGTGGAAATCGTACCTGGGCCCGCGGTGGGAGGCGAATCGACAGGAATTGAGGGAGATGGATGATATTCCGCAGGCAGCCTTTGGGAGTAACATGCGGCCAGATTTTACGGATATGATTCAGGTTAAGACGATGGACGAGAGGCATTTGCCGAAAGGTGCTGAAGGCAAGAGATTAATTGTCGTCGGAGATGTGCATGGGTGTAAAGAGGAGTTGGACGCGTTGTTAAAGAAGGTCGAGTTCAAGGAGGAGAGTGATCATTTAATACTAACGGGAGACATGATCGCGAAAGGTATAACCCCCACCTATAAGCCCTAGAGACAAAGTGTTAACACGCAGCTTTCCCTAGGCCCCGATTCCCCAGGCGTAATCTCGCTCGCGCAAAAACTCGGCGCATCCGCAGTACGGGGCAACCACGAAGACCGGACCCTCCTTTCCATCGCTGAAATGCGCGCCCACCATGCCCCACTCCCTGGCCCGGAAGAACCCACCGACCGCTCCTCCGACTTCCTCGACGAAGAATCTTTCTCGCACGGCGACTACCCGATCCGGAAACTCGCAAAGCAATTCTCGCGTGAGCAAATAGATTGGCTGAAACAATGCCCCGTCATCCTCAAAGTCGGCCCTGTCGAAGGCTCCGGCGAGTTGGTCGTAGTCCACGCCGGACTCGTCCCCGGGGTCCCACTCGAACGCCAGGATCCGTTTCAGTGCATGAATATGCGGACGATTGATCTAAAGACACGTTTGCCGTCAGAAAACCGTGATGGCACACCGTGGGAAAAATTCTGGAACCATCAACAAGCGAAACTTCCTGCTCATGAACGCATGACGGTGATTTATGGGCATGATAGGAAGAGGGGGAAGAATATTATGAAGTACAGTAAGGGGCTGGATTCGGGATGTGTGAGTGGTGGGCATTTGACTGCGTTGGTGATTGAGGAAGGGAAGACTACGCTGGTTAGTATGAAGTGTAAGACTTATATTCAGTAAAAGCGGTGTGTTAGACGTTGTACGCTGTGTACTTTAGATACGGATCGAATATCGGGCGTTTGGATAAGGACTGGAATTCGAGGAGAGACCCTTCTTTGGATAGGGTATGGGGGCGGCCGGGTCGTCTGAGATGATGATACCCTGCGCTCACGACTCTTATGCATGTGTGACGAATGCATACTTTGCGTTTCTAGCCTGATCAATTGGCGTAGAGGCGTTTGGATTAGGTGCAGCTTTCGGGGCAAGATGGATCCCCGGGCCGTATTTCTGTCGTAGAGTGTGAAGGACCCTGGAGAGGACCTTCGCACAAGTAATTCTATCAGACTAAGATTACTTCTTCCCTTCACTCTGTCGGCACCATTGCATTCAGTCCAAAATATAGCCTAGGAAAAGTGATAGTTGGGGCTCACACTCACGATAGGCCAAGACTTACATATATCTTAGTTCTACCGATGTAGATCTTCAAACCTCATTCCCATCCGCAGCAACCAACTCCACATTCGCATCTATCAGTTTCCTACCACCAAATCTCCGCACAAACCCCGGAAATATCTCCGGAAATGCGAGCAGCAGTATAGTCTGCATATGTTCATGTCCTCGCCCACTTCCACGCCGCTTCTGCTCCCCTCTGGCACCCACTCGCATTCTCATCCCCATTCCCAACACCATTGCTCCGCCCCACTAGCACTATTTATGTCCCCTTCCCTCGACTTCTCCCACCGCACCCAATAATTCCAGATAGCAACTGTGAGAACCGTGACCGGGACCGCGAAAGCGAAGTACTGCCATAAGGACTTCGCAACAATGAGCTGGCGCGTGGAAGTGTCGAATTGGAAGAAGTTCATTCCGAAGATTGCCTGCAATGGAGTTAGGGTGGATGGGGTGGGGGTAATTGGAGGGTGTGTTTTGGGGGAGAAGAGAGGTTCAGTGGGATAAGGAAAGGGGGAGGAGGTAGAAGGAGCTGGGGTGTGAGAGAAAAGTGAGGAAGGAGGAGTCATCTTACTGCAATAAACGTCCCGGGGAGCAGCAGCAAAGTAACATAAGCAATCGTCCGCATTGGTATCGCATCACCACGAACAGCTTGTGCGATTTGTAAACTAGCTTTCGCCATCTCGACTTGCGCTTTTGCCATTTCGACTTGGGTTTCCGCCTTTTCGACCTGGGTTTTAGAGTCGATTTGGGAGAGGACTGTGCAGAGCTTTATCTTTTTAGGATTTGCACAAGAAGAACATGGCTGTTGCAGACGGACAAGCGGTGAAGAAAAGGAAGGGGGGAGGGCGAGGGGGAACCACATACCACAGCAATAGTATTCTCGTTCCTCTTCTGCATACACTCAACCTGACACTCAAAATTCTCCAACAACCCGATTCGATTCCTAAACCTCTCTTTTCTTTCCACACCACCTATCTCCAAACCTAACCTCCTCCCTCCATCCCCATCCTTATCCACCTCCAGACACCCCTCTATCTCTTCTAACACTTCTACCAGCTTCCTCGCAAGCTGCGTCGCGAACTTAAATCTCCTCTGCAGATACGCTAACGTCGTATTAAACGTAGTCGCGCGCTGCATCGTCTCCCTAAACTCGCTGAAGCTAAAATTCCACACAGTATTAAATGGATATACGTGCGAGACGCCGGTTCGTCGTTCATCAGCGAAGTGTTTCTGCTCTTCCGGGAGGCGGATTCGAAGGTTGAGGTGCATGGTTATCATATCCAGTAGGATTTCTGGAAGCATAAGCGGATGCCCGAGTTGTGGTGATGCGGATTTCAAGTATTTTTCCAAGTCGGACATGTCTATGTCAGCAATACCGTCTAGGAAACCGGTTGTGCGGCCAGTGCTAGCATGCCAGGTAAGTGCGAAGGACCAATTTGAGCCGTGGGTGGTTACGGAGGAATGGGCGGAGCGGATTAAGAATTATGTGGAGGGTTAGTTGGGACGAGGGGGTGTGGGGGTGGGGGAGGTACTGAGACCGATTAATTCACCTTTCGGGTCTCTCCAAGAATGGTAAGCAAGCCCGCCCGATTCACTAGCGTAGGTGCGAAAATCGTAGAAGTCTTCGTGGAGAGAGAGACCTCTGAAGACTTTTCTGAAGTGTGCGGGTCGGAAGGGCATCCATCGAGCTGGGACGTCTTGTCGTCCTAGCTGACTGTGTCTCGCGAGGCTACCTTGATGAATTGAAGGAATTCGAATGGATTTTATTATGAGAAACATACAGAAGATCAACACCTGGAGTCTTGTTGGACGATATCTGGAACTTTGAGTCAGCACTGATGTTGACCATTATAGATGATGATATGCAGACCATTTTTTCAACCCAATCATCAATCCCACAAATATCCATCCCAACCACCTCAAGCTCCGCAGTCTGACCAGCATTGTAGCTAAGGGTGAAAAACTTCCATTCCTCGGCTTTGCAGCATTCGCTCTCGTTCTCATCCATCAGCCTCCCGTACAACTGGGCGAAAGGATCGAAATTTGAATCCATAATATCCCAACGTACACTAGAAAACAAGAGTAGGATAGATCAACGCTAAAAGCAAATGATATACATCAATCATAGTGAGCAATTTTACCGACCGGTACAGTAGGCATCAATGGAGGGCTTATCGAAGCTGAAGAAGTTGGCAATGACGAGCAGATTAGCCTTCCTTTCCAGGAAGAAGGGGGCTAGTCCTAATTAGGAATGATTACGTAACAGCTCGCTTACGCGCACGGCCGCCACAATAAACAATCTAACCAACCCAGCTTCACATCTCCTCCTGCCACGCCCACCAACCCACCTAACTAGGGCAGTGCGACCTTACTAGCTAATCCTAAACTGCTAAGGACACTACAGGTACACATCTTACCCTATCTGCACGTTTTAGGTTAAAATCTAATTAGAACAGCCTCTAACACCCTTTACTTACTTCTAACGCAGCAGATTGTGTCTAATAACACTATAATAATACTAAATAACAACTAGTTATAACTTAATAATAAGCCTTTATTACTAAAAATTAATACTAAGGTTATTATTAATTTCTAAGGTAAAGGCTTAACTAAAAGCTAAAACCTCTTAGCTAAAAAGGCTAGTGCTAATAGTAATAGTAAGTTTTACCTTACACATGTTATAATCTAGGGCTAATTAGGAAAAATAGAGGCGCTAGACAATAACAAACCCACCCTATTAAATAACATGTTATTAGGACCTACCTTTTTACCTTCTGTGCCTAATACGTCTTAACTAGAAGACACGTAGTCTTGCCTAAGTCTAATAGCATTATAGGCAGGACTAAACTAGACAGTGCCTGCCCACGCCTTTAGCCAGACTAGACTAGACAGCTTGCAGAGCAGCTAAGATTAGAGCTAGTAATAGTATAGTAAAAGTGTAAGTAAATCTAGATTAATCTAGATTAATATAACTTAAAAAAAAATTAAACTAATAATATCTTTTTACAGCCTACCTCTACTTATATCTAACTTATATCTAGCTATAGAGAACATTAGCAGTAATTTACCTGTTAGCTAAGTTGCAGACTATATCTGCTACTGCAAGGTCTATATCTGCAGGCCTAGAGTTAATATCTGCAGGCTTAGGGTCTGTACTAGAACACCTAGTAGCCTTAATATAAAGCACCTCTGTTTGCTTTAGGCAGACTGTACCCTTTCTAGCAGCAGTTTATGCCACTATATTCCTAGTATAGACATTACAGATATAGCATAGGTTAGGCCCTACCTGCTCTAACCCTAATTATTTTGCTTTATTAGATAGATTTAGCTAAAGCTAGGTTAAAGCTAACTAAAGGTAAAAAAAAAAGAAAGATTATACTTTAGCCTAAACTTTTAAGTAGTAAATTTAAGTAGTCTAACTTTTCTATAAAAAACACTAATTTATATAAAATTATTAATCTAAAGCTGCTATATAAAGGGGTCTAGACTGCTGTAAAGATAATAGGACTCTCTAGGCGCCTAATAGACTCTAAGTTTATAAAGGATTTAAATGTAAAAGTTACAACAGCCTATTTAAAGTTAGTTAAGATGCAAATAAATTAGATTATTATAGTGTGTACATAAGTTAATCCTCTTTAGAACAGCTTTAACTTAGTTTTAATTAAAGTCACACGCCCTAAAGCAGCTAAGGCACTAGTAGCCTTTATAGTAGGTTAGATCTTACAGGATCTCTACTAGAAATGCTTAAAGAAAAATAGTAAGTTTATCTACTATGTATATGTCTCTAACTATTTTAGCTATAGTTGTGCAAATTATTACTATAGTGCAAAAGGTAAAAGTTATAATTTTTAAAGTAAGTTATTCTTTTTCTAAATAAGATATACTTAGATACTAACATATATTAGCAGATTAAACTAAATTTATTAAATAAAATAAAGTCTATTAGCTAAAAAAAAAGAAAGCAATGCCTAAAGATATTACTACCTCCCTAAAAAGCATCCCTACTCTGTAGAAAAGTCTAGCTGTGCTAACATCCACTCTAACACTAAAAGGGCCTAGATTAGCTTTAACTAAGGCAGATCTAAGCCCCTAAAAAGCTACTTTAGTTTTAATCTATAATAAACCTACTATTCCTTATAATCTAGTTATAGCCTTTATAATTAACTTGTTTAGTCACTAAGTTCTAAAGACTAGGGCCTAGCCTATACAGCAAAATATGTACACAGCTCTACTAATTATAATTAAGTTATTCTAAGAAGTAATTTTTATAGATAATAAATTACTACAGTCCTAGTTTAGTTAGGTCTAGGACTAGATTAAAAATATAATAGAACTTATAACAGATAAGTGCATAGAACTTAGTAAGGTAATGCAGTCCCTATTATCCTAGTTTAACATAGTAGTAGATGTTAGCATAGCTTTTAATGCTAAAAAGGGCCTAGCTAATAGTAATAAAAAAAAAGTAAAAAAGCCTATAGACAACACTAACATAGCTAAGAGTTAATCTAAAAAAGATAAGGACTTAGAAAATACTAATAATAAAAAGTTTATAGCTACTAATAACATAAAGGTTTCTACTAACACTTCTTTAAGTTCTAACTTTCTATTTATTAAAAAAGTTAAGACTTAATTAGCTATAAAATAATCTTATAATAAACACTTAATCTAGTTAGAGTTAAGTAATATTAGGAAAAAAAAAGTTAAGACTGCAGCAAATAATCTAGGCTACACTAATATAACTGTCCTTATAAAAAGCACACTAAAGAAAAGGAAATTTTTTAAAAAGTGTAAGCATAGGCTTAATAATTATTAGTATCTTTTTTAGACTAATTAAAGTAGACCCTAAAAGCATTAGGTAGAGTTAGTAGGGTTACTTTTAGTTTACTAGGTTTAGATAGTTAGTTTATTTTTTAGATAGATGTAAGTTAGTGTAGCAGCAGTTTACTCTAGCACTACACCTACTAACGCTTTCCCTGCTAGAGTTAACAGATTAACCTTATAATAATATACTTACTATATAAAGAATAGCGTTTATAATCTTATAATAGGTAGCTAATATAATTAGATTATAGGCTGCACATAACTATTCTTATAATAGATATAAAGTAAATTAGTAGCTATATATTATTAAGACCTTTAAAAAAATAATGCTAAAGCTTAAGACCTTAAACACCTATAAACTTTCTTAACTTCTTAGGGTAAGTAGTATCTTTATTAATTTAATTAGTAAAATATTTTTTTTACTTTTAATATTAATTATCTGCCTTTTTTTTCTAACTAGACTAGTGCTAATAAGCCTAATCTATGCGCCTAATTACCTAATAACAGATCTACACTAATTAGAGATTCTGTAACATGCTACTATTATAGTAGCTTGTAAAAGAAAGAGGAGCAAGACTAAATATTAACTTTATTAAAAGTAAAAAAGTATTTTTATACTTTAGCTTATAATTTTCTAGTAATAACTAAAGATGTTATGCTAATAGATAATATATAGAGCATTTAAGATTATAATAAATCTAGAGTATAATTAGAAAAGATTAAAGACTAGTTAAGATAACATACTTAATAAACATTAAGCTAAACCTAATAAGAAAAGTTTTCTAATGTGTACTATTTTTCTAACCTTACACGCCTATGCCTTAGCTAAAGAGTATGCTAGAAATAAAAGTTAGGCTTAGAATATAGGTCTTCTAGTTTAACTACTTTAGTATTATAAAACATAAGCCTTAGAAGCTTTATGTTATAGTTCTATATATAAAGCAGATAGAATTAGGTAGCATCTAGTAGATCACCTACTACCTAACCATAAACTAGTCCATCCTAGAGCGGCCACTCCTAGACAACAGTAAAGGGGAACTACATCTAGGACTAAAGCCGCCCTAGATAGGGCAGGTAGAGGCTGTAGTAACAGCCCTACTAACACTAATTTATTACACCCCTATTATTAACAAAAGGCTAGTCTAGGTTGTAGTTAAAGTTAAAAAAGAGAATATTATACTTAAGTAAAATAGTAAAAAAATAATAAAAGTTTTAGTTTTATAAGAAAATTAGCTTATATAATAAAGTAGCATAAAAGTAGCTTATGTTAAGGTAGGTGTAGCTAATACTTCTCTTCTCTTGTCTAGTTAGACTATAATTAATGCAGGTAAAGTAGGTAGTTATAATGTAATGCTAATTAAGCATCTCTTAAACAAATGTTTACTACTTAATACTTAGCATAACAGCTACAGGCCTAATAGGCTCTTTATGTACAAGAAGGTTAGAAGGCAAAATAGCCCTAGCAGATATGTACATAAAGAGTAACATAGCAAGCAGATAGAAGGCAAAATAATAAAAAGTATAATATAGTAGGTAAGAAGTAAAAAGAAAGTATTATAGTAAATTAAAAGAGATTAAACCTAATTTAAGAAGGCTAAGGCTAGATCTGTTATTACATAAAGCTAAAACTAGATTTCTAGAGGCACTGCCTAAAATAGGATAGCGCAGGACTAATATAATTATAATAAAAGCAGACGTTACTAATAGGGCAAATATATAGTAGCAGGGCAGAAATGTACATGCACTGTACAGAGCAGTCTATAAAATAACCTTAGAATACATAATATTAACTACCTTACTTATTAAACTAGGCAGAATTAGAATAGAGATGCTAGATACAGTAGTAACACATAAAAGGGCTACATATAACTAGCTATAAGTAAAGATAGAATGTTGTAGGTTAACACTAATAATCTTAAGCAACTAACCTTATAACTTGTTAATAGACATAGTAAAACAAAGTTAGACTAGAATCTAATACTAAATAATTAAAAAAGGTAAAGCATTATTATTCTTAGACACTAACTTTACGCGCGTAATTATTTAAATCTAACTATTAAACTTACTGCTAAGTATTCTACTAATAAAGAAAGGCGCTGTCTGGCTAACAGTAGTGACTATAAGACGTGTGCTGTTACACAATCCTTGCCCTAGATCTAGATTGCGCAAGAGCATAATAGAAACACTAACCTTTAGTTATAAAGTAGACAGAGGAAGGCTAGGCAAATTAAAGCTCTAAAGTAGGTCCTTTAGTAGTTAATTAATTCTGTCTAAAAAAAATTAGTAAACCTTATTAGTAAAGTAGAATTTTATTACAACACCTTTAAAGCGCTTAAATAGAAAGTTATTTAGAGAATTAATAGTGTTATTCTAGACTGCTAATATACACCTTTACTTTAATAAAGAAGTATAAACTTCTAGATTAGTAGGTTTCTAAAGTAAATTAAGTAGATAGATGTAGGAATAGAATGCAGATATAGACTAAAACTACTAGATTCTAGAAAGAAGCGCAATAGACTTTTTATTACACCTAGCTAAGTCTAATATCTACTAAGTATATTCTTAGTTAGCAGGTCCCTGCCTTATCTTTATATTCTCTGTTAGCTGTAGAACAGTAAAGTATAGCTATAAATAAGAGTTCTAAAGGCAGGCTTATACAGTCTGTAACCTTCTACTGCGCAAAACAACAGGAAGGATCTAGGCAAAGTCCCCTTCTAATAGCACTAGAATACCTCTAAATAGGGAGTTGTTCTTTATAATATTTTATAGTGTATAGTTAACTGCTTTAAAGCAGTACTAGTGCTGCATTAGGACTTTATCCTATATAATTAAATCTGTCTAACAAATAAGGTCTGCAGTAGGAGAGTTTACATGCATAAAGCAGGTAGATCTGTTTTTAATATTAATAAGTATCTTAAACTAATAATAAGCAGTGCAGCTGCTAGGAAAGAGAAGCGCAGCAATACTAGACAATGCTATGCACAAAACAATCTTGCGTTAGGTCTAAAAATAAGTGTAAATAGTCTTATATAAAAAGGTCTTTCTAGTTTTGCTAGGGCCCTAAATAAAGTAGCAACTAAATTATAGCATAGTAAGGATAGACTAAGTAATAGCATAAAAAACTTCTAGTTAGGCCTTATTTAGCTTGTTATACGCATTAGTATAATTAAGATCTTGCTTTACAGCGTTGTAATTAAGCTGCTTAGCAACTAATAGATTAATAGCCTCCTACACTTAATATCTCTATAGTATAAGTATATTAAAATTAAAAAGGTTCTTTTTAAATAACTTAAGCATAGCCTAGTTAATTAGCTATAAGCATAGATCCTTTACAGAATTAGTAATACTAGGGGGCAACACTATTTATTCTAAGCAGAGGGGCAGGTTGTTAGATAGATGTTAGAAGAACTTATTCTATAACACTATAAAATTACCTACATTTCTAAAGACTAAGGCCTAGAGAAAGACATAACATAACTTAAAAGTAAGTGCTAAATGCTAAAGCTTAAAAAATATATACTACTATAATTTATCTTTAACTAAGAGATTAAGAGCTAAATAGGTGTCTTTAAAAGTAGGTTAGATCTAACTATTAACTATACAGAGATGTTTAAAACTAATTGCGCCTAGAATTTATGTAAAAAGCATTCTAAAATAAAAACACTCCCTAAAGGAAGAACTACAGAAGTAGACACAACTAATAAAGTACTAATTATGTTAGAACTAAGTCTATTTACTACTATCTTTCCCTAGATTCTAATAATACTAGGTTAGAAAGTTCTAGTAAAGAAGATTACACTTATTTATATAAAGAGCATTATACTCTAACTATTTTATTAATAATAATTTTTTCTGTTTAACTGCAATCTCTACCTATTTAGCACTGTCCTTATTATAAAAGGTGACTATATGCTGTCTTAGTAAATGCACTACTAATTAAATAACAGAAGGCTTCTTCTTATAAACTTTAAACTCTATTAATTGCTAAACAGCCTTAGTTAGTCTAATATAGCGCATGTTTAGATACTAGGCAACTTTATCTTCTTACTAGATACAGATAACAACCTAATTAGTGCCCTTATAGATATACTTATGTATATATTTAACTAACTTTATAGAGGCACAGACCTCTACATTAACATGTGCGTTGTACTTATGTAAAAGGTATAGACTATAAGGCACTACTTAGTAATTATTAACTATAATGTCTTAACTATAACACTTTACAACCTAAGTTAAACTAAGTTAACACTAATATATAAGATAACTGTCTCTACTAACTAAAGTCTTATTAGTGTATTTCTTTAGAAATTGCTTCTAATAGGTTGCTTAGAGAGAACGCTCTGTAGTCTGTATACAGGGCATGCTAGGATTTAAGGTTCTACATAGCCTATAAACTATAGTAGTTTTAATAATGTTACTTAAAACTCTATCTAGATCTTAAGCCTTTATAAGAAGCTTAGCCTATATAACCTAATTAATAAAGTTTAGATTAAGGAACTAATTATAGTAATTATAACATAGAAAGAGTAAAATGTAAGCATAAAATAAACCCTACTTCTAGTACTTAATAGTATACATAATACTAGTATACTAGCTAAATACATAGTTAGTTTAGAGGTCTGTAAGGAGGGAGTTAAGACGCAGCTTAAAAACGCGCGCAACTAGATCTAGCTAATCTAATAGCTAAAAGGACGTACTAATCTCCTGCTCTAACTCCAGCTATTTAGGATTAGCAGTAAAAGTAATAAACAAAGTAGGTTAACTAAGCTTTTAAATAATAGCTATAAAGTTCTAATAATACTATGTAATAAAGTAACTGCTGCTAATGTAACTTAAAGAAAGAATAGTCTAAATCCTAACTAAATTAGCCTAAAAGTTGTCTTAATCTAATGCATTACACACTTCTTAATATAAATTAGCATGTAACTGTTTTTAATTTACTATAATCTACTATAACTTTCTCTGTTTACACTAAGCCTAGTAGTTAATAACAAATTACTAGAATAACAGACTATAATTAAAAAGCATAATAAGACTACTACACTAAAAAAATAAGTAGAATTAGTAATACTTAAAATTAGTTAAAGTATCCTAAGTGCAAGACATGCATAAAGTACACAGCTGTAAACTATAGTAAAACCTAAAGGTACTCTATAAAAACATTAAAATGTAGTAGAGAAGCTAATATGCTGCATGTGTATGTTTAATTCTTTAGTATAAAGACTAACAGTATTTTAGATTAGGGCTAAGTTAGTAGTAAAAAATAAGATTTTAGTTATAATCTTTAACTAGCTTATTATAAACTAGAGTAGCAATCTTCTTAGTAATAAGTAAGTTCTCTTAATGTTAATTAGCCCTAGCCTGCATAATTAACTATAGTTATAAATTAAAAGTAATCTATAATTCCTTATCTTGCTTATAAGCTTACTGCAACTACTTATGTGCAGTTTTGTATATTTTAATCTAAAGATTATTATAATCTGTCTTAACTATCTGTAGCAGCTGTGTAAGTATAGTTAGATTAAGACTACTATTAGCCTAATGCCCTATACGCGCACTGTTAGCCTAGGCAGGATTGTAAAAGTACAGCTGTGCGTAAAAAGGGACGTCCCCCTTAGCAGGCTCTAATAGGCTGTGCATATAGTACATCTCCCCTATAATCTAAAAAACTTTTACGCCTATGCTACACACACCTTAATTTGTTTATTTATAGTTAGCTAACATAAAAGCTAAAGCTGTGTTATATAATTAAAGATACTTCTAAAAGGATCTGCTAAGTAAGTGCCTACCCTGCAAAAGACAACACAGGAATAGAGGTAGATCTAGAAAGGTTAGAAGGTTAATATCACTTATTAGGCAATATATAGAGTACTAAAGAGAATCTGCCTAACTCTTATTAACCTGCTCCTTAGGCTAGTAAAAGGCACTACAGTTAAAACAGCTGCTTATAAGATTTTACATTAAACTAAAGTTAATAAGAGTAATATAGTCTATAGTAGTAATAATATATGCCTTTAGTAAATTATTTTATAAAAGACTAGCCTTTAGTTACTTCTAATCTCTACACATAAATAAAGATAAAGCAGGCTAATCTAAAGTATGTTAAAAGGGTAGAGATTAAACAGGTCTTTATAAGGTTAGCTATATATTATAATAATGTATATATATAGACAGCGTAGAAGAAGTAGAAGTTAGTGTAAAGGACTTAAAAGGGGTTAATTATATATTACAATAGATCTAGATAGATAGCGTAAAAGAAGTAAAAAAAAGTGTAAAAGTCTTAAAAAAGTCTTAATATGTATAAAATAATTAATTAAGCACTAGCGTTCTACTTAATGTAGTGTCACGCCTAGCATGTGCAGGTTAGCCCTAGCATAGACCTAATTAGACTGTAGTAGCGCAAGCTTAAACATGTTTTAAAGGTTATGCATTAGAGTTAACATTAGCTAATAGCTAACACGCCTAGATAAAACTAGATATAAGCGCTAAAGAATATAATAATTATAATAAAGTAACATACTACACAGCTATGTCTGTTGCACTAGCAATAAGAAGCTCTAACTTTATTAGTAAGGAAGTTAAAGAGGGGTCTGTAGTTATTATAGACTAGGCAGAAAGTAAGCAATAAGTCTATATAGCAATAATATAAAAGGATAACACTGTATAATAGAAAAAAAAGGACAGGTTAAGAGAGAAAAGTACTAATTAAAAAAAGTTAAAGCAGATTAAAGATAAATTAACTTTAAGTAGATTAAAATCCTGCCTATTAAAATAAGGCGTAGTAAGGCCTATACTACACTAAATAAATTTGTTTTTTTAGAGTCTCTAGAAGTATAACCTTTTCTAAAACAGCGTCCTTATTAAGTTTAGAAAAGGACTTAATTAGGCTAAAAACCTCTAAGAAAAAATTTTATATAAAAAAAAATTTAAGCTATCTAAACTTATTATTTTAAGTAATAAAACGCCTTTAAGCCCTTACCCCCTATATAATAGTTTATAGTATGTAAATATGCTCTTAATTTTAATATAATTAGTATAGCTTTATAGCTTAAAGAAAAGAGGAAACAGTTAAAAGTGTTTTACATTAGGCTAATATTATGTTAGGTGTAATCTTAAGGCCTTTATAATTCTTTATAGAGGTTAGTAGATAACATAGGATAACCTAATACACTTATATACATTATAGATAGCTATAATACAGTAGCTTACTATAACTTATTATTATTATAAAGTAAAGTTAACTAAGGCTGCAAAGGTATTAAAGCAGATAATGTCTAGTTAGAAAAGATTAGAACAGGTTAGAGCAGATATAGAGCTAAAGCCTAAAGTTGCACTACTGTTTTGCTTAACTAGGGGGAGATTCTCTAGAACCCCCTTTTTGCCTATAGCAGGCTTTGCTTAGAAGGTCTTAGCAAAGCTAATTACATTTAGCAGGAAAAATTACACTGTAGAAGTAATTTTTACACCCCTAACTATGCAGTAGTTAATTACAATAGGAAAAAAAGAAGACTAGATTAAGCATGTAGCATAGCAGAACAATTACTTAAAGCTTAAAAACAAACAGTAACGCGGCTTTTTAGTTACTAATTTTCTACTAATTAAATTAATAGCCGGCTTATATCCGGACCAATAGGAGAGAGGGCTTGGCGGTAGAGATAGTGTAATATTTGATTACGAGGTGCATTGTGGCGCTTCTAGTGGCCAAGGCCAGGCGAGACGAGGCTGAGCAAGGCTAAGAATTGGTTGTAAGAATTGTTGAAGGTTTATCATGTGAAACTTGGATTTAAAGAATTCCTGACGTAGAGTCGGATAAGTGCTAATTATTGTCATTAGGTATCAACTTTTTGTGCTAGGCTGAAATCACCTACGCTACAGTTGACTCAGGCCGACTGAACATTGTGGAGACCTCGCAAGATCCCTCTGCCAGGAGCTACAGTCTGATCTCTTCACCCTTTACGATTGCTACGTCAACATCCTTAAAACTTCCATCCGGCTTGAAATGTACTCGCCTTCTCAACGTCCATGCTTAGTCCAGCTTGGTGAAGTCGTGAACCTCGGAGATCGACACAATTTTTACCGCGTTGTCCTTTGTAAGAGAGGGGAGCCAATTCTGTAACAGAGGGCGAGCCATTAGGGATATGACCAAGGCTGGATATAACGTCAATGTGCTACAACGGTCTGGTTAGGCCACAGGGAACACCTCTAAGACCAACCCCATGGGAGAAGGACGGACCAACCCAAACCGCGTGACATGCTCAGATCAGGTGATGATGTGCTCGCAGGCTTGGCGCGATGCTCATCGATGCTTGCTGATGTCAAGCCTTGTGAGCACATCACATGATCCAGATTATCACGTCCATCCTTCCTCCATGGTGTTGGCCTTGGCGGTGCTCCTCCTGGCCAATTGTCGTGTCGTAACACAATCTACCCTCCACACCCTCCACATCCTCCGCCACCACCATTCCCGCCGCCATCCCCGCCATCCCCATCACCACCCCCATTTCCACCACCACCACCACCACCACCACCACAGTTCACACCACACCGTCCCCCTCCAGTCGCTAACCCCCGTTCCCCACAACCGACATTACACGCCGGTCCTCTGCCCCCTATAGCACAACTCCCTAGACTCGCTGCAGTTGAGCAAGTCTCATAGACACACCCTGCTCCTTCCCTTCCACCCCCAGTCGCCATCGTATACCGGTCGTGCTCACATGTTGGTTCGGCAAGGTAGGGAACATAGACGGGGTAGTATAAGGGATAACCATAAGCACCATGAACGTAGGAGTTGTTTTTTTTTCTTGGAGCCGAGGAGGATGCTTTCTTTTTATTGTAGCGATGCAGGACACGACCATATGTACGATTGAGACCTTCGAGCTCACGGCTGTGTTGGTAGGCAGAGGTATCGTATCCAGCGGAAGGGTTTTTTGTATTTTCGCGGATGGCATTATGTGCACTAATGTGCACTCCTATCACAGGGTCTTTGCCCAACTCCCCATTCTCGATTCTCTTCTCCACATCGGCAATCTTACGGCCCCTAAATGGATTAATCTTACTAGTAAAACTACTTCGGAGGGGTTCACGAGTGCATTCGCAGTACCAGCAGGCGCATTCGGCATATGGCTGGCCGTATTTCTTCTCGTATTGGGCTGAGGTCCATTGGAATTGGGTGTGTAGAGTACCTTCAATGATTTTGTCGTCGTGATTGAGGAATTTCTTGGTTTCGGCTAAGGTGTAGCTGGAGTAGATTTTGGGAGAGAGTTGGTGGGTGTGCTACAACAACACTATCAGCAATATATTCATTTCGATTGATATAACCAGAAAATTGCGGAAATAAAATGTGAGTAGGGACGAAACCCACAGGCAGGTGAAAGAATCAGACTTACCCATGCTAAATCTACATCCAGCGTCGGCACAGCAACTTTGTTCGGATTCTCCGCCACAATTTGTACAAACCGATGATACTTCACTATTAGCCTCTGGGCCGTCGTTAGAACTGCAGGGCTATGCAGCCAATCAATATTCCGCATCTTAAGCACAAAGCTGCTCTGTCTAATCACCGCCCCCACAAGATCTAAGCCAAACGGACTCGAATTGTCCCAGTAATGACTCAACCACTTCCTTATTGCGATCCTAGATGCCTTGCCGAGGGATTGAGGATGAAGTTGTTCAATGTTTGCATGAATGAGTTCCATTGATGGAAACGATGAGACGACATTTTCTAGGCGCGACCTGAGGCACTCAATGGAAAGGGTGGCGATTTCCATGCGTAGATAGTCGGGCTGCCACCGTGGTGCATTTTGGATCAGGCGGTTAGGAAAGAAGGGGTCGTGTGTGTTGATTCCCTTACCAGGGTCTACCATCTGCGGTATGCCCTGGGGGTTAAGGATAGTGCCTGGCAGAGGGAGAGACTGCCTCAGTACTGCCTCTGCGTCTGAAATAAACTTCCCAACTCGTAATGTCTCGTGTTTAATGACTAAGTCACAACTTGGACACGATTCTTGAAACTGTTGGCCAGCGAACCCAGTGTCGTACTCCAGATACGCCTCAAGGGTTTCAGGCCCAGAAGTCATTGGAGGACGAGTCCACGGAACGTCGAGATTTTGGAGGCATTTCGGACAGCGAAGGACAGTGCTGTATTTGTTCCCAAACGGTGCATCGTGAATACTTCCCCAAGGCAGGTCAGTAGTCGACTCCCAATTGTGTTTCGCTGCTTCCGGTGGGTTGTATTCGAATGTTTCCGAGTCAATAGAGGAGTTGATCAACTCCCAGGGGAAGGGGGTTGACCAGATTTGGTGCCGAGATAGTCTCATACAATCCTCAAGATAAGCCTGAGGGTTCAGCATGTAGGCGTGCCATACCATCAGAACATCTAGCGGCGGAAGTCTCTCATTAATATCTTGCCCCATTCCGGCCCCATGGGTGGGGAACAAATCTGGCCGGGAAGCTCCGAACATAATGAACATTGACATGTTGAGAGGAGAGCTGTACAAATCAGAATGTGAAGGCAGGGTGTCCCACCACTTTTCAAATCGATCCACTGCTGCAGTGACAAAGACCGTCCATCTCTTCTCTCGAATCCTTTCTGCGAGATCTACTTCTGCTATCTCTTTCTCACTCAGGGTGTGCCCCCTTGCTGCCGCCTTGGAAGGGTTTGCCTCATGCATACCCTCTCGCTGATGGTCGGCGTTCCTCGTAGGCGTGTAAATTCCTAGTTCTTCCACATCTTTCGTACCCAGTACTCCGCTCACCTTCCTGAATTCAATGCCGAATAAGCCATCTTGATTCCCAACCTCATGTCTTAGCTTCGCGAACGCATGCAGCAGTTTCAAGTGCGCGATGCATTCTGCTGGCGTTGGAATATCGAATGGACTAGGTGTGAAGTTTAAACTCATCAGTCCTACATCCGTGGCTGGGACCGGTTCCCCACAAGCAACATTCAACGAAGAAGCTTGTCCGGAGAGCGGCTGGGAAGCGCAAGGCGGAAGCTCCCCACTCACCTTCACCATCTCTCGAATTGCTAAAGAACGTCGCCAATTCCTCTTCTTCCGCCCTTCTAAGGGGGGTATATTGCCCGACATAGTAGATAGGAGGGGGGAAATATATGGAAAGGTACTGTGTGAAGGGGGATATGAGTAAGTGAGGGCAGAGGTGTTCTGGAGGGGTTTAAGATATTGAGAAATGAGGGGATTTTGAAGATATAGGAAATGGCCAAGAAACAAATGGTTTAAAAAGATAACCTATAGGCGTAAGCTAAAGTCGAAGGCCGACCGGTGAAGCCTCATTCAACAATCGAAGGGATACGAATCAGTAGCACTGCCACGCCAATTACGCAAACGCGTCCAGAATGCTCATTCGCCGAGCTATCCTAAGGCGAGCATGAGAATGATAACATCCTATGTAACCGATGTGGAGCACGAATAAAAACAACTGGATACGGTCATGCTAGCGTGTTTGCATCCAGAGGGGCAGAGGAAAAGCAAAATGGGTTGGAGGTTGGGGCACTGCAACGGCGATAAAATTCGTTACCTATGTAACCACCCCAATTTCTACACTCAAAAGAAAGTAGTTGTAAGAGAGATCCCTGGTCAAACAAGGAATTTATCCAATTATTGGGACTTTGTATCCGCGGCTTTTTTTGCCTCGTTCTTAGCTTTCATTTCCATCCGCGTAGTCCATGGCTCAGCCCCAATACCGCTAAACCCCCAAGCTCCCACCCAACCACTGCATGCTCGTGACAAAGTGGCCAACCCCCACACTTATCAAAATCGTGGAGATTTTCCTTGTCACTATAACCGTAGTTAGTAAAACGAGATAGATGAGCCACGTCACGCGTCGCGTGGTTCAAAGGCGAATGGCCGAGTTCTTCACGCTAAGTTAGAAGAGCTCACCCGCTTGAGCATGCATGTATGCATGTTCTAAAATACTAAAGCTTACATAAATGTAAGAGTTTTGCTAAATGAAGTAGATAATAATAGCACTATTATTATAATTAGAGATTTACTATAATAGGCTAGTCTCTAGGAGTATTCGCTAGAGATTACGTAGCATAAAGAAAATTACGGTAGTTTGCCGCAAAATGCAGTAAAAAACTGTAACTTGCAGCAAATTATATTACACTGCAATAAACTATATGTTAACTTTGATCCTAGGGAGAGAGATTGTTAGTGATAAGTTAGTATCTCACCTGACAGTAGGATTGTGTAAGAGGTATCGAGCAAGAAGCACGAGGCACAGAGAGGGAATGCAGGATAGGGGTGTGTAGCAGAGCTACAAGAGAGAGAGTAAACCTTAGGGTCGGAGGCAGAGGTACGGAGGCCGAGGAGCCTATATACCCCGTGCCAAGCCTAAGGGTACTCAGGGGTTGGATAGCTGTAACATAACCGTGTCATTGGCAGTGTTAGATTTAAATCTTATAGGAGCTTTGTGTACAATTTACGATCTGAACCTTCAGAGCTATACGAGAGTAATCGGTGAAGGCAGTGATATTTAACACATAAATCGATTACCTCTACCCTTCTGTAAAATGCCGACTGTATTAGTTTGTTGCATGATAGCACGTATTGAAAAGCAATTCAAGAATCTATGGCGCATTTGCTCGCCATCCTGTTGATTCCAAGTTCACTCCAATCTCCTTGTTCACATTGCTCTCCCCTGTTTCCTCGTCTAAGATGTGTGCGACGATATACTAATCAGACTACATCTGAGGGTTTCTACCTTTTCCGACCTTAATTCCTACGTTATGTATCCTTGCTGTTTTAGACCTTTACCTCCACAGCAGTAGCTTGTCAACCGAAACTCCTGTCTGCCTATTCAAGATTTGGAGTTCGCCAACAAGGCGAACATCGGGGGCATATCATTGGATCTTGGGGCGCCTTTTCAGATTATTTCCATGCTCTCAGGCGCGTAAGTAATGCTCTACTACTTCTAACAGTCAAGCTAGTGATTTACGTAAACTTAAAGATTAAGTTGCAACAAGACTAACTTCTAAGGGTCTAATGGCTATTGTGGGTCGGATTTCTCCACGACTGCCTTCATGACCTTCCGTTGAGGACAATACAACCCGAATAACACTTCCACTGAAATTACCTCCACAGCGAGATTTCAGAGAGACAAAATCAGTGCGCAATGGATAAAGGATACCTTTATCTCCAATCCAATATATCGCCGAAAATTTCGCATTCGGAATTCCCAACAAAGAC
This sequence comes from Lindgomyces ingoldianus, assembly GCF_010093535.1. Taxonomy (NCBI): domain Eukaryota; kingdom Fungi; phylum Ascomycota; class Dothideomycetes; order Pleosporales; family Lindgomycetaceae; genus Lindgomyces; species Lindgomyces ingoldianus. The sequence goes on from NW_022985198.1 coordinate 281,813, forward strand.
CTCAATCAAGCCTACGTAAATCAAGCTCAGCTAGGTCTCGGTCGTGACTCTTCCCTTCTCAACCTTCTAAATTAGTAAATAAGGCCGAGTGCATTAGCTCTCGAGCTTCCTCCATCTTCTGGCGTCTAGCAAGCGGTCCACGAAACCAACTTATATGAGGTTCCCTCAATCTTGGAAGCTTCGAAAATCCCTCACAGGAAACGGAGAGAACTTTACAGCGGATACCGTTTGATTATTGGAACAATATAAGAGCCTTGATAGGAGGTATATATATAAGGGATGCTATGAAGAGTAAAGGGGATTAGTTTTTTCACTGTACTCTTTGAACCTGAAGGCGTGAATGTCATGTCTCTCTACTCTCTTTCCTACATCAGTTTCCCTCTATCCGTGTTCACATTCGCACGCTGATAACCCAAATAGTGGCTACTATGGTGACTAACATACTCCCTCCAAATCGACATCCCAATCCGCATCCCCAACTCCCAACTCGTTGTCCCGGAACCCCTCATAGACCATACCACAGGCGCGGTCATGCAAAACGCATCCGTCCGCAACATCCCCACCAACCCGATACAGAACGTCAATGAAAACGATCTCCCGGCTATCAGTCGGTTGTTTCTTTTAGTAACGTGATGGTGCTCGTGTGAATTATGATAGTCAGGAGTTTACGCCACGGCAAGCGGATGGGAAAGGCGGAGGGGAAACGGTGCAATTGAGGGCAGTTGATGAGGGTGGTGTTGTCAGAGATGTTTTGTTATGGTAATGGGAGTTTGAGTGGAGATTCTACGGGTAGGTCGAGTTCGACGGTGCCTAGTGCAACCTCTGCGCCTGCTTTGGTACCGCATTCCACGGCGCGTTGGTCGGGTGGTGCAGTTGCAAGTATTGTCATCAGTGCCATTTCTTGGAACGGAAGTTTTACGCCAATTTTATGTAGAGCTATTTTACTTGCGTGTGCCTGAAAGAATGGAAGGCGATGAATATTAGGATTGGTTTCTAGTCTGACGGCCCCCAGATCTACAGGAACATGCCTAAAATTCCTGTAAAGGTTCGAAGGAATAGGCTGTACGGAAGGAGTTTGCTTGCACAACCATCTGATGAGAGCATGGCGTGTCCACTCTAGGTGTGTGTTGCGTCGGAGGCTGAAAAAAGTTCGTATTGTTACATACTCAAGCGCAGGTACCACAAGTGCTTCAGCTCTTGGACTGCTATTTCATGTCGTGGAGACGCTAATAGATAAGGTTTGGTAGAAGTATGTCTGCGTTCATCTGGACATTATCCGTCCGATAACTTAAAAAGGTATATTCCAGGACTTCGAAACAAGTCCTTCAGGCAGGCGTCAATACAAGCATTTGGCACAGAGTGTTTAAGGTTACAATTTATTTTCCTAGGGTTGCGCTTCGCCACCATTTCTGCTTTTGAGTGGATTTGCAATTAAGCTTCGCTTGAAATAAGCCTGTCCCTTAAAGCGAGCGGGACGTAGCTATGGACTTCTTGTGCTAGTAGAGTGCTTCATAATTGCAGTACACAGGTGTTGAAGAAACAAGCGGCAGGTATCAAGTGTCTCTAGGTGGATTTAGAGTTTTTGCTGGAGTGGAGCTTGCTTTTCCTTGGGCCTGAGTGCATTTGCCGCACGCGAGTACAACTAGCTTCGGGTTGAGCCTTGAGTAGGATGCCCCGTTTGTTCATGAATGATGGGCTCCGGAGTGACCAACTGAGGTGATTTTCGTCGCACAATTATGAGATTAGACAGGAAAGATATCAGGCCCTGTTCCCTGTAAAGTGTATTCTGTGGAGGGCAGGATGCCGAGATTGAGGACTTGGAGGTGTACCGGAAGGAATCGCACTTTGGTAACACTATTCGCGAGTGGGTGACGTCAAACACCAAGGGTAATATAGAGACCTCGGCGTAGATAATTTCTTTGTGCCAACAGCTTTGTTATTATCCACAGCTGTGTGGTTCGGCTCAGCCAGGTTTGCGCCTCAATTCATAATTGGTGCCCATAACCTTGGGTCAGGTGCTCTTACGCAAGAGATCTCTTATCTAAACCTGGAACCCGTGTTCTAGAATTTATCATGCGGCGCATATGCGATAACCCATGGTCCAGTTTCCCCCATTCGATGTAATGCCGGTGCGTAAACCTCGATACCAGTCTTTTGAGCACCTTGCTAAGTCATGCATGGCTTCAAGGTTCACGATCGAGGATGGGGCAATAGCTTGTTATCGGAAGCAGCTGCTTTCGTGCCCGAAATTTGGAGTCGAGCGGAGGTGATTCGGAGTCAGAACTGGCTTCCGCTGTGGAGAGTTCTGGAATCATTCGAGATATGCGGTTGACGGATGTCGTGGCGGACAAATCAGGAGAGATGTTGACGCCGATCTGTGCCCGGCTTCTGGGGTGCTTGAAAACCTCACCCACGAGGCAACCTTCCATCCAGGACAGGACACCAAAAACAATTATTTTGTTCGACCGTCCATCATGAGCAGCATTCCACCATCCATAGCTGGCGCGACGCTGCCGTTGGAATCATGCGAGAGGGAGCTTTAAAAAGAAACGAAGATTCTGCAAACAAGCTCTCTGCCACTCTGGTGCCACCGGCTCTTGACAAAGCTTTTGTGCGCCATGAAGCCGTCTTGCCCGGGCTTGTCTTCCACTAAGCATCCACTGGCGCTCCTTGGTGCCTTGGCGTTTAAACGCCACCTTCGAGATTGTGTTTCTGATGCTGCCTGTGCAAACATCTCCTCCAATCGTACCCCAGGATTGGGTTGTCCGCCTGCGGGGTGAGTGCTTGGGGCATGGGCAGGTGGGGAATGTCATGGGGACCGTGGACATGAAGTTGACTTGCGCTTTTGAGAAGGTCGCGCGGCGATCGGGTGAGGGAAAAGAAGAAAAAGGCCCTAGTTGTGTGCGACGACAGCTGATGGTGTTGTGCATTGCTTCCTTTCCTCCTTCAAACGCCGAGGTCTGATTTTCAGAGGCGCTCGCGACTTGGTATATCACACCGACACCTCAACAACCTTTCTTTATCCATCTTAAGAGATTGCAGATACTTTCATCTCAGTCCACCCTCACTATGGAGGAAAAACCAGCCCATGAAGAGCGCGCCTTTCTTGGCCCTCCCGAACCTGTCGAACATATGTCCATCGGCCACTACGTTGCGACACGAGTCCCAACGCTGAAACCTGTGATGGACAAGGTTGAAAACCCTTTCAAACTCCTCGCCCTGCTTAATCTCCAGCAATGGATGTTCTTCCTGGTCGCATTTTTTGCCTGGTCCTGGGACGCTTTCGACTTTTTCACCGTATCTCTTACCGTGGAAGACCTTGCCGAATCATTCGGTAAGACCAAGACGGATATCACGTGGGGGATTACCCTCGTATTGATGTTGAGGTCGGTCGGAAGTATTATATTTGGAGTTGCAGCGGATCGGTGGGGCAGGAAATGGCCTTTCATTATTAACAACATACTGTTCATTGTATTGGAATTGGGGACCGGATTTTGCAGTACGTATGAGTCTTTTTTGGGGGTTCGTTCTTTGTTTGGGATTGCCATGGGCGGACTATACGGCAATGCTGCAGCGACGGTAAGGTCTTCCTTCCATTTGAGATTGCATATTCTGATGAAAGGTTGATATAGGCGCTTGAAGATTGCCCAGAAGCGGCTCGAGGTATCATCTCCGGTATGCTGCAGCAAGGATATGCGTTTGGATATCTGCTAGCCACGATTTTCTCGCGTGCGTTCGTGAATACGGTGGGACACGGTTGGAGGCCAGTAAGAATATGGTTCCTCGATTTTGTGGAAGTTTATTGGCTAATGAGTGTTCAAGCTCTTCTGGTTTGGTGCTGGCCCTCCGGTCCTCATCATCCTCTTCCGTCTCTCTCTCCCCGAAACTCAGGCCTATCAGGAGCGTCAGCGCATCCGAGAATCTACACCAAATGCGGCGAAAGTGTTCCTTGAAGAAGGCAAGATTGCACTGAAGAACCATTGGCTGCTTCTGATCTACATGGTGCTCCTAATGGCTGGGTTTAACTTCATGGTAAGTTTCTTGACGAAGCTACCGGGATTTGGTTCCGGGAAATTTGCATTGGGCAGGTACTGATATTTGGACAGTCCCACGGATCCCAAGACCTCTACCCAACCATGCTCTCGACCCAGTACAACTTCTCCCCCAACGCCGTCACTGTTACGCAAGTCGTTGCTAACCTTGGCGCTATGACTGGCGGCACAGTAATCGGCTACTGTTCTTCCATATTCGGTCGCCGCTTCAGCATCATCTTTATCTCCATCGTAGGTGGCGCGTTGCTTTACCCTTACTGCTTCGTCGACAACACCAAGATCATCGGACCAGCTTTCTTCGAACAATTTTGCGTGCAAGGAGCTTGGGGTGTTATTCCAATCCACCTTATGGAGCTTTCTCCAGGTAGCTTCCGTACCTTTGTAGTCGGCACTTCCTATCAACTCGGTAACCTCGTTTCTTCAGCATCTAGCACCATTGAAGCGACCATTGGTGAGAGGTTCCCGCTTCCCCCTAAAGGAAAGGTCAAGAGATACGAATATGGTAAAGTCATCTGCATCTTTATGGGCTGTGTCTACGCCTACGTCATACTTCTCACCTTCATTGGCCCGGAATATAGGGGAAGGAAGTTCGACGTCGCGCATGATAATGATATGGCGGAGGCCACACATAGGGACCAGGCAGCGATGAAGCACGTGCTTGAGGGGGATGAAGAGAAGGGGCAAAGGGGGAGTATCCAAGATATCAAACAATAAGTGAATGCAGTAGAGGTTATATGAAACATGGGGAAGGTGGAGGTGGAAAATTGGGAGAGGGAAGGTAAGTTGGAATGGGATGGGTGATGTACGAAATGGGAGCCTTTGGAAACGTGAAGTGCGAACTGCCACCGGCGTGATACAACGTAGTATAGTGGATGTGAACTGAACCTATGAGGCGAAGCCACTAAATCTCCTACGCCACATGATGGGCGCCCATCATACTGCGGTCAAGTAATGGATATAATCTCTTTAATATTGCTAGGATTGCCTGCTTTTCATCTGGGTATCTTCCTTAACTAGAGAGCTTCTCTAGATGTGAAAACATTAAAAGTAGTCGTAGAGGTGAGGGTGGGTGAAGCCACCAGTTCTCGGCCAGTTCTCGGCTAGTGAGCGCGTTCCCTGTTCCGAATTTTGGCTTGACGTTCGGTTAGCGTTCCCTTATCAGGCTAGAGGCGGACCAACAATCTCTCCGTGCGGGACATCTTCTATTAGAAACTGCTCCCTCCCTGACTTTCGTGAAGACAATGTGTGGAGTTCATGTCAGTCTTCACGCGAACTTTCCAGTCAGACTCGCGCTATCTCGCGTCGGACTCGTGCGTTCTTGCATCGGGCTTGTGTGTTGAGAGACTGTGGCTTTGGGACAGGATGTATAAGAGGAGGAAGGGTGAAGAGGCTGGGTGGCTACAATTCAACAATTCAGCATCAAGCACTCCAACCGGCAATTCCCATCTTTAACACGCTTCGCCATTCTTCATATTACGAATAATTACTTAAATTCCTCGCCGTCCTACAAGTCAAATTAATTTCTATTCCAACAATGTCTGCCTCTAAGCAAACAATTGCTTTCTTTGGTGCAACAGGCGGCTGCGCGTGTGCAGCCTTGGCCGCTGCTCTTCGAAATGGACATACATGCACAGCTCGTAACTTTCATGGCCTTCCTCCTCAAATCTATTCTAACAAGATGTGCAGTTGCCCGTACGCCGGACAAGCTTCGGAATATGCTAACTACAACCCATTTGATCCCAGCCACAACCCTGGATTCCCAGCTCACCATTCACGCTGGCGATGTGAAAGACTCTTCTGCAGTGCAAAAAGTACTCACTTTACCTTCAAATCCCTCCGTCCTCGTTGACACTATTCTCTTCGGCGTGGGTTCAACGCCCGCACTGCAATGGTCGATCATGCAACCTGTCACCCTCACCGACCCAACCCTCTGTGAAGTCGGCATGAGCACCGTCCTCTCCACACTGTCTTGTCTGACAGAATCAGGGGTCTCCACCACGGCGTACGGGAAGAAGCCATTCATAATTACCATCTCAACCACCGGTATAAGCGATGGGAAGAGGGATGTTCCGTATCTCTTGTATCCTCTGTATCACTGGCTGCTCCAGGTTCCACACGTAGATAAGAAGAAAGCGGAACAGCTTCTAGTAAATGACAAGGGCGCTAATAGCCGCGACTTCGTTATCATCAGGCCCACCCTTCTTACGGATGGAGCGGCACGAGGATTGGGTAAAGTCAGAGTGGGCTGGGAGTGGGGGGTCAGGAAGGAGACGCAAGAGAAGGAACTGGGGCCGGCATTGGGGTGGACAGTTGGTAGGACAGATGTAGGAGAATTCATTTTTAGGGAGGTAGTCGTGAAGGGGGGCTGGGAGGGAAAGTGTGTTACTTTGACATACTAATGCAACGTTGGACGAGGGGTTTCGGAGCAGAGGGGCCTTGGGTATTTCCTTGGATGGCATTGATGTTTGGTTTAGGGCTAGATATTTGGCTTTTACTAGCAGAATTAATACCCGTACTACATTAGCATACAGGTCAACTATTCATAGAGAGCACGCTAATGCTGCAGTCACGTGATCTCCGCGCGAGTCAAGGCAACTTCTGAAGCTTGAATTCCGAAATCGTCATTCGCACATTCCAACCTCCACCTCAAACATTTACCCCCTCAACACTGAGCACCACGCCGTCAAACAGCGATCTCCAGTCGGGTCCGATGGCGCCTCAGCACATTCCTACACCCACATGTCCCTCCCTTCCCCCAGAAATCTGGATCCGCATCCTCTCCCATCACCTAGACCTAACCCACCTTTGGACAACGTGCCGCCGCGTCTCCTCAACCTTCCAGGCTTATGTTGAACAAGCCTTCGCTGAAACGCACCTCCGATCCACGCAGATAGACTTCCAACTCGAAAAGCACAATTTAGGCGGAAGAACAAGACGGCCTGAGGTTCCATGCACATTCTCGCACTTCTCATCTGATGCCGGGAAACTTCGAGTATATTTCACAGATAAGAGGGGGAAGAGAGAGGTTTCCAGGGAAGAGAAAGGAGGTTATGAGAAGGTTATGGGCAGGTGGGAGGAGCGGGTTAGAATGAGCAAACCAGAGACTCCACATTATACCATCAGTTTGGGCGGGACTGTGAACGATACTGGACTACCAGGACTCAAGCTCAATGCCAAGGAACGCGCAATCGAATTCAAGTGGCGAGACATGCTGACGCTATTCTTCCGGGAACAAGCGTGGATGCGGGCTTTGAGGGCACGCTGGTGCGTCGATGTCAAGAACCAAGTCTCTAACAATCACGCGAGATTCGTAATGGGAGAGAAACTCGCCCCGTCCGGTATCCCGCATCCCTGGCCCATCGCACAGCTCGAGTTCCGCAAGCAGATCCGGAGGAAACGTCTCAAAGAAGCGTATCAAGATGATGAGGAAATGACTTGGGCTATTGGGAGCCTGGTGTACTTTGAGAGATGTAGTGCATATTCACAAGGCAACAAGCGGTTTACTTCGGTGACGAATATCAGGATTCCGGAGGCAGCTTTTGGAGAGAGGTGGTTCAACAGTGTGTATTTGTTGCAGGGCTTGTTTTTGGACGAGTGGAGTTGTTTGCATAGAATTGATGTTAAGAGAGAGCATTTGGGGTTATAAAGTTGTTAGGTATGGGCCGAGGATGTTGTAGGATATGTACAGCAGTACATTAATCGCGTAGGTTTAAGAGAAATATTATGCACTACTCTTCGCTAGTAATACTTGTAGCGTTATTCTTTTATTTCTTAGTTTATTCTAGTTAATATACTTTAGTAACGTAGGTATACAACTATATTCTCTAGAACTCTATGTTGTATAATGCTAGCGTATTCTAAAACCTATGCTGTAACTAATGTAGATACCACTAGTACTTTATAATATAGCTCTTTATAGTCTAAACACATTAGCTATCTTACTTCCTCTTTACTTCTACTTTACTCTCTACTCCCTCCTACCTTACCTCTACTCTGTAGGGATTGCACAGAGGACTGTACACCCTCTAGGCACTGTTGTAAGTTAAAGTATCACGTAACGTACGTTTTTCTAAACCCCCTCTCCTCTCCCATCTCATACTTGTAACGAGGTAGGCACGGTCAACCACGTGGTCTTCTCTCGCTTATAGAGGTTTAGGCTAGACTAGAGACAACCGCTAGTGCTAGTGCTAGTGCTAGCCCTAGCATTATCTATATATATTATACTATGCGAGAATACTTAGCTTAAGTATTCTCGTGCGTACCTTTTAGTACAGTGGGGAAAGTTGTATAGTATCAGCTTGGCAGACAGAGCGCCTACCTCATTACAATACTCTCTAAAGAGACTAGTTACCAGCAGAAGGCACCTAGCAATAGAAAAGTCAAGGTAAGATATTGTAACACAGGGCCCCCTAAACTAAACGCTATGCGTGCGCGCCTACTTTCATAGTAATCTGTATTAATATTAAGCTTATTAATAATTAAGGCTTACTATTATCTAAACATTAGTTCTTTACTATTTATAAAGTTACTAATCTTAGGCGTGTGTTTAGTAGTTAGTTAAGGTTAATTAAAATTAATAGTTTAAATAGTTAGCTTTATAATCTTTATCTATAATTAAGTAATTTAGTTTTAAAAAGCTATGTTACTATAGCTTAACTTTAAATTAGGTAGGTCTTTAGCTTTAGGTTCTATAAAAGTAGATTTAGCTGTTGTTAAAGTAGGTAGTTAAGAGTTAAAAGTTAGGCATTAGTAGTTGTCTCTAATCTTAATACGTTATTAGTAGTCTTTATGTTTCTATTTTAGCGCACTCTTTCTAACTCTTTTAAAGGTATTTTTAATTTTTATTTATTATAACTAAATAATTTAATATAATAGTATGTAATTAGTATAACTTAAACTAAATTAAACATGTTTTAAGCTTAAACATAATTAAATAAATAATTAATATAATAATATTAATAAAGCTGCTACTAGTAAAAGTAAGTTTTTTAATATAATATAATAGCATAGGCAAGATAATAGGTCTAAATGCAGTGTAAATCTACTTAGAGGCATATAGAAGTGCGTAGAGGCTTAGAGACCTAGGAATTCTATTAACACCTATAGGCCTTATACAAAGGATATTAGAAAACTACTAAGCTAGCTAAGAGAAGAGGTGCAACTAAATACTTAGGGGAATAGAGATACAGTAGAGGCTAGGGTAGAGTTAGAGTAGATACAAGAAACCTTTAGATATTAGTTTGTTGGGCAACCTAAGATGGAATAAATTAAGAGAATTGTTACACTAAGAATTGTAACGATTCTCAGGAATCGTTCCATCTCAGGTCGCTCAGACCCTGTGAGAGGTATTGAGCAGGAAACACAGGTCACAGAGAGGGAATGCAGGATAGGGGGGTGTAACGAGAGTAAACCTTAGGGTTGGAGGCAGAGGTACGGAGGCCGAGGAGCCTATATACCCCGTGCTAAGCCCTTAGCGTACTCAGGGGTTGGATAGCTGTAACATAACCGTGACAGAACCTATCTGAAGGGTCCCTGTATCGGCCCCGACCATGACTCAACCCTGTCCCCTGCAGTTACCTCTATTCCCCTAAGTATTTAGTCGCACCTCTCTCTCTTAGCTAGCTTAGTAGTTTTCTAATATCCTTTTGTACAAGGCCTATAGGTGTTAATAGAATTCCCAGGTCATTAAGTCCCCACGCACTCCCATATGCCTCTGAGTGGATTCCTACCGCATTTAGACCTATTGTCTTGCCTGCGCTGTTACAAGAATGTAACTAACAGCTTAGTAGCAACTAAGCTAAGAAATAAAAAGATATATAATAGGCATAGATCTTCTAGTTAGATTATCTCTTTATAGTTATATTTAAATATATACTAGACACTTAAATTATATCTACTGTATAATTATTTAAATATCTTATGTTTTACTTATACACACATGTGTATAAGCATAGAAGCTTAACACATTATCACTATCTTTTTTTAAACTAATGTTTGTTAACAGGCAGGCAATACACCTCCTCTGTTTGTAAGAACAGAGCTTTGTACCACTGCGCTAATACAACTAAAAGGTGTGAATAATCAACCAACAGTTGATCTGCGTACAGAATAGTAATATACCCATCGCACGTAAGCGCCATCTCAGCCTTACACTGTTTAGTTAAAGAAGAGAAATAGCATCTCTTATCTTCTAAAAACTTGTTAGAGATAAGAGAAAGAAATTATAATATCTACATTCTCTATTTAGTATATCACTAATGTTGCGTTGCTACAAGGTTGACCTTCTAGCTAGAACAGCAGAAGAATATATATTAACAGATAATTATTGTAAGGACGGAGCTCTGTACCACTACGCTAATACAACTAAAAAGGTGCGAATAATTAACCAACAGTTAATTATTGCGTACAGAATAGTATATATACCCGTCGCACGTAAGCACCATCTCGGCCTTACACGTAAGCGCCATCCCGGCCTTACAATTATATACAGCAACTAACATATAAAGGTATTTTAACTATTTAATATTAATATTTTATAATAACTTAACCACTTTGTTTTTTCAAAAGAATATAATAGTAACTATAGTAAATATTTAACTCTTTAAATCTAGCTCTAGCTTTATAAAACTATATTAAATATTATAATTAAGCTTAATTTCTTTAAAAACATAGCTATATTTAGTAAATAAAAATAGTTTTTAACTTAAAAACTTCTAAAAGTTTAGTAAAGACTTATAAAAACAAAACTACTAAAAAAGCTTAATAGATTTTAATATAAGCTAAAAAAGCTTCTAGCTTAGATTATAACATATAACTATAAACATTTATATAGACAAGTTACTAGATAACTAGTTTAAAGTAAAGTATATAGCAACTTTCTTTATAATACAAGCATTAACATAGTTTAAAACCTAGTTAATTAAACGTATAAAATATTTTAAAAATAACTAAAGTTAAAAAAAAAATACTTTTACTAGCTATAACTTTTTTAAATAGATACTTTTATTTATAGTAAAATCTAACTCTATATAAGATATTCTTAGCATTATAATAGAGTAATAAACAGCTTAGCTTATCTTGTTAAGCAATTAGCTCAGATCTAGATATTTAGGTTATAAATATTATGTAAGCTGAATAAACAGCGTGCTATATGCTTTAATAGTTTCTAATGTTTTATGTCTGCACCATGGATAGTGTCTAAGAACAGAGGTAATGCAATATGCTAGTACCTATTCTAAGACATGTAATAGGTTAAATTAGCTTTAGAGAATGCATTGCAAGTTAAGCATTTTGTAAAGTTGAAAATTTCTTTTTAGGCTACCCTTACAGAGTACCTTGCATCCTGCGTCAGAGAATGCAATCCTTTTCAACTATGGGGTAGCGTACCAAGCTTTCCTTTATACAGATTCATGGAAAAGCGCGTCTAGTGTTCGAGACGTTTCCGAGGCTGCGCCTTCGTTTCTTACGCGACGAGTTGCGAAATACCAAGCGCCTACTGTCGTGCTGGTAAGCCCGACAGCGATAACCACGAAAATCCAAATGTACCCTGACACGACCGTCTTGTCAGCAGTAGCATTCCAGTCGAAGAAAGTGGTTGAAAATACAGTCTGGATCACATTAATCTAAGGCCATATTGTTGGGACCATTGGAAACCATAGAGCTTACGGCTACAGTGGATAATGGTAGAAATACCATAGTCAGCAGTGCAATTGATCGCATCTGCGAACTGTCACGCCTCATGTCTTGCGTAAGATCTGTACTGGTGCGTGCTAGCTGAGTGTTTATTTTGGAAAGATGCAGGTTTACGCTATTGTCCACTCGCGCAAAGTGATTCATTGACTACCAAGGGTTTCGTCAGCGATAGGAGAAGTTACTGGACAAAATGCTCAACTTGCCGTTTGCATGGTAAGTGACGTGTTCTCGATAACCATGTTGCATTCGCCCAGCTTATCGTCATACTCACTGCAGATCTCGCTCAACCGGGCGCGAATCTGACGTCCCGCTGCCTGCAAATGCTTTCGAGATTTTAGAAATGCTGATAATGGTCATTCTTGCTCATTCCTGCCGCGATGTATTCCAACTCACTAGTTCTCTTGGAAATTGCTGTTAACTGTCTCTTCTCCGCATGGATTTGATTGATCAAGTCACGACTCTCGTAGCATAGCTTGAGAAACGCAGCCATCCTTTTTTTGTCCATGTCGAGATCAAGCTCCTGGCTAGACGACGCCTTTAGAACGAATCTATCGAGCAAATCATCCACTCTGTCCGCTAGGCGAATCCTCTCTAGCTCTACGACTAGGCCGGATGGTAGAAGAGGATGGTTGTAGCTGAGGTCAACGTTTTCAAGCCTACGTATAATCTCCTGCTTCTGTCTCTCGCTGCAGCCGTAAATGACCGCCAATGTCAATTCCGACTTAGCCAAAAAAACCGAAGAAACGGCAAGATCCCCAGGGAATAGGGACGAAGTTCGCGCTGTACAGACTACCGAACACAAGACGCAGGCTAGTCAGCAGAAGCAACTTAGCTAGGAAGTCCACTCACGCATCTTGAGATCGTCCGGATCGGACGCTCTATGCTCATAGCAAGTGAATGAGGTAACTTCCCTCCCAATCGTTCGAGTAATCGCTGGATGGACGCAGAACTTTTGTACAATTTTCTTGAAGACATCTCTTTCGAACGGCAGGTAATGAGCTGGTGCGGGTATCTCCTCGAACACTGGATTGGCGCGTGAACATATGCTATAGGTAATCGGTTAGTAAGCGGTGTCCAGCGAACACCGATAGTAATCATACACAACGCATGTTCCCGGTATCCTGTCTTCGTGGTAGAGAAATGAAGCCTGTTTCGGTCAAATTCTTGTCCATGGGAAGAGAGACAAACTTTCGTTCCTAAACCAATTATCCCAGTCACCCTTCGTTGTCAAATTTTCCACCTTTGCAATCTGGTCCTGGATTAGCAATATTTGCTCATCGCTACGGCATGGAGGCTAATATAGACCTTGTGGTTTGCGAGCTTTGTTAGTACTGTGGTCTCTCTTTTCCCATAACTAAACTTCGTAAAGTCAAGATCCGTCCATTCCAGCAAGCGGCGTTGCAAATCCATTCCGTCCTCTCTTTCTGGCAGATCCACATAAATGCGAAGAATAAAGAATTCAATAGCTTGTTTTGACACTGCACGAAAAGAGGTAATAGCAAGCAATGTCTTGAACTTCCCAAGCAGAGCAATTCCTAGAGATGACGTCTCTTACACAATGTCAGGCTGACACCAAGGTATATTCGGTATCATTAAGTGAAGGGCTTTATCGATTGAATGCAGGTAACATGATCAAAGTGCCGCTTCAAATCCGACGTTGGATGACTTCCACAGAAATGGCTGCAAGGCGCCGTGAAACGTTAGGCAGGGGACGTGGCCGGCTATGATTGGCCAAGGGACCCCACCGGTCAGACGGATTAGGTCACTTGCGATACTCGACTGCGCGCCGAGTGCTGGCTTTAACCATATTTCTGCAGGGCCATCTTAGAACAAATTCTAAACTGCCCCAGGCCTGCTCTGCAGCATCGCCTGCCCACGTACTCAATCGTCGATGTCGTCAACTTACTCAACTGAGTCTCCCCTATCAAGCTCTAGCAGCATATTTCCTGGGTGGTCGGAACATGTCCTGCGAAAAAAGTACAGAGACCCGGGGAAACTTAAAGAGTCCCTGGATGCCATCTATGGATCTAGCCAATATAGGGTGATAGTACGTTAGAGCACATGATTTGAATAGTGCTCAATGGCATAGCTAACGAATGTCCAGGTGAAAGCGGACAGGTGGATTCTAGTTCTGCCAAGCCCCCTAGGTGCAGTGCGTTGCTTACTGCCATTTAAGCTCAAGAAAAGAAAGGTTAACCCTAGCAGAAGGAACTCGAAGACCTCGAAGACAATATTAGGAACCATTACTGAGGCACAGCATCTACAGAAAATTTGCAATTATGAACTCGATTCCCTCGTTGCTGAGAATTGGTGACTGAAGACCTCAACACATAAACAACGCAAACCGTGGAGACAATCGGACTTTACTCTTACCTGCGATGGCTAACAATCGGCGAGAACATTCGAATCAAAATCCCGTTGAAAGAGTGGTATCACACACCGATTCGCCTCCCCTTAGGTAACCCATTCCTCATCAAAGCATACCAAGAATAAGGCTACACATGTTGAAAAGCAGAACTAGAGAATAAAGCGCTTACTAACCATTAATGCTTACGAACTACCTTCTCGAAAATTCCTATTCCCTTCATATATACGGTCGAGGGATCTGAGAGGCTTCGCATGCCTACCATACAGATGTATATTCCTCTAATTAGGAAGCTTGGAAGGAGAAGCTGGAAGTTTCCAGTACTCGGAGTCTGTTCGGCATGTTTTCCATAGAACCCCCAACCTTCTTGTTAAGTCAGGAGATTTGATTCTTTTTTGTGCTTTGGGCTCGAGCATCCGTTCCTCGACGAGTTCTAAGAAGTCCAGGTGAAATTGAGTACATTTAGGATGCTGCTTCAAGCGACTGATCCACCTGGTCACCTGAGGCTTTGTTATCGCGATCTGAGGTTCTCCGGGGGTTTCGACGATTTGGAAGAATGTATCAGTATGAAATCCATGATGGTCTTCTCCCATCCTAGAATTGGGAAGGTCATCGCTAACAGACTTCCATCCTTCAAGATGCCACGTTATGAACTCTAGGAACATGCATCCCATTGAGTATATATCGCAAGCTCGTGTTATTTTTCCTTCCCTGGTGTCGATTTCGGGTGCACGGTAGGTCATCGTTCCTTCGGAGGACCTCGTATCGTTAGACACGGAAATTTTACTGTGCAGCCGACCCAGTCCAAAGTCTGTCATCACGAGAATATCTCTACTTCCAAACCAAAGTGTGTTTTCTGCTTTGACATCTCCATGCCTCCCGTACAGATCATAATCGTTTTTATCGACGTCGGTAAGTTTCCTGAGATTCTGATCTCGTTCATTGTGCACGAGCTGTAATGCGATTGCGAGCTCATAGCATTGCTCTGCCATCCACAGACTTCGAGTACTTCGCTGCTCAGGGTCCTGGTAAAGATTCCAAAAATCCCACAAGGTTCCATCAGCCCAGGGAAATACAAGATGAAACTCGGACGAATCTGAGCCTTGAGCCCCTTTTATTTCGAAGGTAACAAGTAGCTGGATGAGGTGCTTGTAATCTCCTCCCTGGAAAGTCAAAAGAGATGCCAGCTCTTTGTTGAAGTCGTCAACATTTTTAGATCGTAATTTCTTCAAAGCAAATGGCTTTTCTCCATTGAGGTGCTTTTCGCCGAGTCAGCACATGGTTCTGTTTCACTCTAATGATCTCACTTACATTCTCGGGACCAAACTGGATATGGCTGGGGTGAAATTTGACACGCTGAACGTGACTAAATCCTCCATACGTCGAAACGCATTCTGCTTGCTTCGGAGCCTTAGCCCTAGGTTGCGTGACACGTAGAGCTCCTAATGCCGTGTGATCCTCAGCCTGAAGTATTGGAAGTACGTCATTGTGTTCCAGGACATAGTGGACATGTTGATTCTTCGGTTTCGTGAAGTACGGGGCCTTTACAGCGTAGGACCATTGGTGGAATTCACGGCGTTTCTTTGAACTATAGTCGTTAATCACTCGGTGGTTATGCTGGGGGTTCCGGCATCTCAAAGGTCTACTTCCAGTGACCATCTCAAGCGGTAAACAGTGATCATCCATGCCCTCGTCGATAAGTGTGATGAGATCTTCATGACAGTCGCTAAGGATTAAAAGAGCTAGGAGCTTGCTGCAAGGACGATGACATCTTGTGCCACTTCCGAAGCAAATCTCATGAGCGAGTGTACTAATGTCGGTTGGAGAGAAGACATTGCAGCACAACAGAGAGCGAAGAACCGAATGAACCGTATTGATGTCTGTAACGCTCGAAAGTTCACTCCGGGGAATAAAATACCGGTAGGAGCCAGCGGGGTAGGCTTGAGCAGCGTTATCGAGCGTCTCTGCAATTTTTTCGATAATATTATTCAGTTGTGCCGTAGACCTCGTGATACTAACATTGGATGATCGTGAGGAACGATTTTCATCCCAAAAATATTTGTCACCACGATCAAAACATTTGAAAACTCTTGGGTCCTCAAGGCCAAGCTTAGAACGTTCCGGAAGCCGTGCGGACGACATATTAGGATTGACGGGTTTCTTCGGCTCGGTTTTGGTGAGAAGACGGATAGAAACGCTCTGGTTGCCGTACGAAAATTGGCTAGTGGTCAGACTTGGTAGGCCTTGGGGAAGTAAACCCTGGAGGAATTTGTAAAGGGCTAGGATGACGAACGCTATGAATACGAACGAATAGGTCAGAACAAATGGCATTCTGATTTCCGGCGAAATCAGGCATGCTCGTGCACACTGGCGAGATCATTCTCGATAAAACTGTGGGCTGGGACCTCTAAATCTTGTAGAGCAGCCCATCAAGCGCCGGCATCTGGTCAGGGCACTGCCAGGATGCCTTCAATACCTGCGCCTCGTTGCCTTACCCTACTGAACGGAGGGACACCAGCAGGGGAAATGGTAGAAGCCCTCTTTTTACTTCACGTCTGCCTGCCACAGCCCTCGAGGTCATTCATTTTTGCCTCCAGTTCGCCTTTTCATGAAGCCGGTCACTAATAAGCCAAAGGTAGACTCGCCGAGTGGCCTTTGACCGGAAATCGCTCACCGGTCGAGGCCGGCCTGTCACTAAGCCTTCCGGGTTAGCGCCGGATACCTGAGTATTGCTCGCACGAATGAATAGCGCAATTAAATCCCATTAACATCATCAAGTAGTCTAAACAGAAATCGGGTCTAGACTGCAGTTGGTAGGAAGGCCCCCGACAAGCTTTTCGGCGCTTGTCCCAGCTAGTGGTACGCGCTGACCCGTGGTTTGCCACACAATATTCCTTGCCGAAAACTCGCTTCCTTCGCACCTCTATTCTCGCAACCCTTTTTCCGGAGCAAATTTGACGTTCATGTCCATGTAGCAAACAGGTACGTTTTTCTTCTTACCTTACCTTTCTACTCTTTCTTCTCTTGCTTCATCGAACAAAAAAACCGAATGCAATCCAGTGCACCCGTCTAACAAATCCGCCAGTCGACCAGCCCCTTCTATTTACGAACCAACTACATCTCGAAAGACTCAATGCGAGGTTCTACAAGCATCACGATAATGAATACTACGCCTACAGCCCCAGACGCCGCGTGCGAAAGCCGATGCCAGGACGGTTGTCTCATCACCATACCTGCGACTCTGCTGAGCTGCCGCACCCTCAAAAGGGCCCTCGACTCCCGGTTTCCTGGCCAATATTCCGTTCAGGTACCTAATTATAAACTCGTTTAATTAATAATCTAATTAACAGTAAGATAGCTTAGGAAAGATATCTTCAAGATCACGCTTCCAAGTCTACAAGAGGTATTTTAGCTCTCTTACTTTTTCCGCCACTTTATATGCTTCCCATTTCTCTACGCCATATATTAATCAGCTTTTAAATATCTTGTAGAACGAGCTTTTATTGTTACACTCTTTTCTCTTTAGAATAAAATATTAGATAATAATTTATTTTCTAGGCTGAAATTCATGAACTTAAAATGTGTCTTAGATAAGTGTTACAACAAACAGTTAGACGTAACAAGGATATCGCTAAGGCCAACTCTATAAAAGAAGGATATATAAAATAAAAGTTATATAATAAGATATTACGTAACAGGGTAGCGTGCTTTAAAAAAACAATAGGTTTAACTAAAACCTCTAATTTATTTAATTATTTTCTTATCTTAAGTGTTTTTATATAATTACTTTATTACTTTATAACTATTAAACTTTTTACTTTATCTATTTCCTTACATTGCAAGAGCTAATATATTAAGTAAAAAAATATACAGTATATCTTTTTAAGTACTTTAGTTATATAAAAAAAAGCGCTAAACTAGCTAATTCTATTAAGATTACCTAGAAGAATATTTCTATAAATTAAAATACTAAAGCTTATATAAATATATAAAGTTTTGCTAAGCAAAGTAGATTATAAGATTTTATAAGTAGAAACTTATAAAAATAGTTTAAGTATTTTAATAAAAACTACTTTATACTTAAAGCTATTTAACATTACCTTGTAATAAAGTAGACGCTCTGCTTGCAAAAATTAATACTATATAACTTTCGCTACTGCACTAAAAGGTTAAGATAAGTATACTTAAGCTAAGTATTTCTTACATAGTATAATATATATATAGATAATGCTAGGGTTAGCACTAGCACTAGCGGTTGCCTCTAGTCTAGCCTAAACCTCTATAAGCAAGAGAAGGCTACATAGTTAACTATGCTTACCTTGTTACACTATCCTCTCTCTTCATAGCCTTAGCCTCTAAGACATAAGAGTAAGAATATATATCTACTTACTTTAATTATAGTCTCTACAATAATTTATGCTAGAGTAATTACTAAGACTTAAACTTTTAACTTTTAGGTAGTTTAAGTATTATATAATAAAGTAAGCGCTCTATCTGTAAAATTTAATACTATATAACTTTTTTAACTATACTAAAAGGTACGCATAAGAATACTTATGCTAGGTATTTCTTACATAGTATAATATATATATATATAGATAATACTAGAGTTATCACTAGCACTAGCGGTTGCTTCTAGTCTAGCCTAAACCTCTATAAGCAAGAGAAAGCCACGTAGTTGACTGTGCCTACCTTGTTACATAACTATTTAAAATAAATAAAGTTATATTTTTAATTAACTTTTTATAAATTTATAACTTATAAATTATAAAGTAGAATACTACTTAAAGTACTTATATATAATATAATGTAGTAGATTACTTAAAGTACTTATATATAATATAATGTAGTAGATTACTTAGCTAGCTACTTTTTCTTAGCATAACTAACCTATGTTATTGTCAGATATGCGCACCTACTGTCAAGACAGGAGGAACGCTGGACGAAAGCTGCTACATAGTACGAGCAATAAGCTCGAACAGTATATTGCTGCAAATTGCTGCATGTTGCAGCATTTTGCAATATTTTGCAACAAATTGCAGCATGTTGCAAGCTGGTCGCGCATAGGGCTAGTGCGCGAGGGACTTGGACTGGAAAAACAAAGCCGGGCAACACAGGCAGACAAAAAAAAAAGATTAATTAATTAATATAATTAATTATTATCCTATACATTATATCTAAAACTTATTATTTATCTTAGGAAGCCTAGAAACAGTGCTTTAATCTAATAATTAAAAGTCTTAGTGCCTCTATTAATACAAAATAGCCACCTAGCCTCTTTAAGACGCGACAGTCGTCCTTTGAGACCACACCGACTACAGAGCCTGGATGATGCAGCTGCAATTAAGATGTGTAGCGCACAGCATCTGGCCGCAAGTGGATCCTAAGTTAACTATCTAAATAATCTCTAAACTAAGAGCTCTAGAGATGCTGCTAATAGCTAAGTTTTTACTAGCCTCTAATGTTAAAACGCCTATGCATATAAATAAGCTATTAATAAGTAGTCTTAAAGCTTTTAAAAAAGCTATTAAATACTATAAGATTAAGGCTAACAAGTATAAAAGTAATAGACATAATTATAAAAAAAAGTAATTAAGCTTTTAATAGATTATTATTTTTATCTAGTTAATAGTGTCACGGTATCCTCCCCGGATCCCAGACATAACTGTATTAGACGCGTACTAGAGTATTATTAGTGCACGTCTAATACAAACATAACACAACACAGACATAAACTTAAGCATAAACTGCCTTAACACTAACTAAACCTAAAACAGGCTTAATTTATACCTAAAGCGCTTAGACTTTTAAGCTAAGTATTTAATTACTAATTTCTTTTTAAACTTTTTTATTCCTTATATAATGTCTTATACTTACTATAATACCTTATGTAGTAATTAAACTAGACCTCTATAAAGCTCTATAACCTTACTTATGCATAATTATAACATTATGTTATGTTAAAACTTTAGCTAAAAATAGCCTCTAAATTTAATCTAATAAGCTTAGTACTTGCATAACTCTAAGCTATTAAAGTAAGCTAAGAAGCCTTTTTAAAAGCGCTTACTTTATAAGAAAGCTACTATATTATAAGCTTTAAAGCTTTTTAAAAGAACTTTAAAAAACAGCTTTATGTTATTAAGTAGTCTATTTCTGCCTTAACTTTTGTTATAGTAGTAGGAACTAAGAACTTACTAGCCTTAAAGTTTACTTAGAAGTCTAGAGATAGCTTAACTTTTTCTTGCCTAACACTGCCTACAACTTATAACCTTTTTAACTTAGTAATAAAATCTAACTAACTCCTTAATTCTTTGCTGTTTAATAGAAAATAGAAAGACTTACTTTTCTTTTTACACAAGCTCTAATATAAACTTAAAGAAAATATAGACTAATTCTTTTCTAAACACTTTTAGTTACTATATGCCTACTTTTAACTTAACTATAATATAACAGCCTTAATTAACTTACTAATAAATAAAGATATTATTAACTTAAATTAATTTATAGCATTTTTATAAGTAACTTATAAAGACCTAAATAAAAAGTTAACAGCTCTAAGTTGCCTAAACACCTTATAATAAAAAAAAAGCTTTACTTTACACTTTACTAAGTTCTGCTAACTTACATCTAATATAGGCTTAAATAAGATAGGTTTAATTATAGCCTTATATAACTCCCTCTTAACTAAACTATAATGCGCTATAGTAAAAGAACCCCTTCTAAACAACCTTAACGCGTATGCAAACCTAATTGCTACCTATAATAATAACATAAAGTTCCTCCCTATATAAGCTCTAATACACCCCTAAACTAGCGCAGTTGCAAATAAAAACTCTAACATAATAAAAATTAATTTAAATTATGCTCTAGTTAGTTCTAAAAAGTGTAAAAATTATAAAAAAAAAAGTTAATACTTTAAGTATAGTAAGTATAGTTATATATTTTAAAACTACTTTATTCTTTTTTCTTAAGTCTATGCAAGTAGTGCTGCTAGCACTTATTAAAGATTCTTACTATTTTAATTTTATTTTTATAAAGGCTTTAACTTATATTTAAGCTTTAATTCTTTTTACTACTCTTAACATAGCTGCAGCTATAGTAGTAGGAGCCTGTAAAAAGGCTTGTCTTAGAGCTAAGTTGCCCTCTAGGACTAATTTAACACTAGATCTCTGCTAACTTATAGGCTAAGTCCTTTACTAATAACTAAAAGTACTAAGTTAATATTTCTATATATTTATAATAAAGAACTATATTAGCTTTAATATAAGCTTTTATTAACTTAAAAGTAAACAGCATAGGTTACATTAATAAAGAACTAGCGCGTAAACTAAATCTTTAATTAACACTACTTACCTAAATAATTTACCTAACTAGATTTAATAAAAAATAACTTAAAAAAAGTTTTATTTTTTATACTACAACTATTATAATTACTTACTAACACTATAAGAAGTAGATTAAGCTTTATGTAATAAACATAAGATGTTATAACTTAATCCTAGAACAACTATAGCTATATTAGCATAAAGTTGCCTTTAATTACTAAAAGTAAGTTCTAAACTTTAACTTTTTCTAATGCTAAAATATATGCTTACGCTTACACCTAAACAACACCTAAGTAGCACTTAATATAAAAGGTTTTTAGACCTACTTTTTAATAACTTAAAAAAGAACTACTTAAGTAAAGCTAATAAGCTAGGCCTTTTACTAGAATAAGCTATGTAAAATAATTTAATAACTACTTAAACTTAAAAAAAAAAAAGCCTTTAAAAAATCTTTACCTACTTAATTTAAACATAAACTAGAACTTAAACAGTAGATAGACATCTGCTATATAGAACTTGCTCTATTTATAACCCTAGCTTAATAACTAGATTATAAAATCTACGCAGTTATAATTTCTAATATAGACTAAGCTTTAGCTCCCTAAAAACACACTAACTTAAGAATAATAGTTTCTTAAAACTACTATAACTTATTATATGTCTTTTTTTAAGACAAGTCTAATAAGCTTTTAATATAACATTTATATAATTACTAGATAACTCTTAAGCCTAGTAAACAACCTAGTTATAAGCTACTATATAGAATGTTACTAAATAAATTAAAAGTGCTCTAAAAATACCTTAATAAAAACTTAAAAAAAGAGTTTATTTAAGCTAGCTTCTTACTAGTAGTGTTACTTATACTATTTATAAAGAAACTTAAAGGTAGGCTTTAATTCTATGTTAACTACTAAAGACTAAATGCTATTACTATTAAAAACTAATACTTAATTCTTTTTTTATAGAAAACTCTAAGCTAACTAAGTAAAGCAAAGTATTTTATAAAGTTAGATATTATTACTGCCTTTAATAAGCTAAGGATAGTAAAAGGTAATAAGTAGCTAATAGTGTTTTAGACCTAATATAAACTATTTAAGTACCTAGTAATGCCCTTTAGCTTAGCTAACACGCTTAGTACTTTTTAACATTTTATAAACAACTTGCTCTAACCCTACCTAGATGTGTTCTGCACTATGTATATTAATAATATTCTAATCTATAGTAATAGCCTTTTAGAGCACAAATAGCATGTACGCCTAGTGCTAAAGGCTATAGAAGAAGCAGGTCTATAACTTAACATAAATAAATGTAAGTTTTACTAATTAAAGGTTACATATTTAGGATATATAATTTTTATAAATAGCATTTAAATAGACCCTATTAAGGTTTAAACTATGCTAGATTAGTAATACTTAAAAGATGTAAAAAATATTTAAGCCTTTATAAAATTTACTAACTTTTACTAATAATTTATTAACAACTTTTTACAGTAAGTAAGCCCTATAATTATACTTACTAAAAAAGAAATTTAATTTAACTTTAACTTAAATTACTAATAGTCTTTTAACTAGCTAAAAAAAGCCTTTACTAAAGCTTTAATACTCTACTACTTTAACTTTAAACTACTAATACTTATAGAAGCTAATGCCTTAGACTATGTAGTAGCAGAAGTTCTCTCCTAGACTAAGCTAGATAAGACTATTAGGCCTATTGCATACTTCTTAAAAAAAAATAAGTCTTGTAGAAGGTAATTATAAGATCTATAATAAAAAATTACTTACTATAGTATGCTACTTTAAATAATAGCAACCTAAACTAGAAGGTGCAGCGCATCTAATATAGGTTCTATCTAACTATAAGAACTTGCAGTACTTTATAACTATAAAATAACTTAGCTACTAATAAGCTTATTAGTCTAAATACTTATTCTATTTTAATTTTAAAATTACTTATTATCTTAGTTAAGACAAAGGGAAACTAAATACTTTTATAAAGTAATTCTAAAACATCTCTACTTAAAAAAAAGTGTAAAAGGCTTAACACTAAACTTTACTTTAACTTAAGCTATTTTTAGACCTTAACTTAAATAAAATAGATTAAATAATTAATTAGATTATTACTAATAAGTATTTAAATAATAAATTTATCTAAGAAACTTTAGACTTACTCTAAAACAGTGCTAGTTAGTTAAAGAAGATAACACTAGCTAACTATAAAAACTAAAATAGTAAGCTATATTACTATAACTAACTTATAATCTTTAATTTTAATAAACTAAGAATTAAACTACTCTAAATTATACATAACTTGCCTATTAAAGGACACCTAGGCAGAGGAAAGACTCTTAACCTACTACAGAGAGAGTACTACTAGCCCCGCATGTTCTATACTGTACGCTAATATGTATTATGTTACTATACTTGCTATAAAGTAAAGGCCTTTTAAGAAAGGTATAATAGCTTACTTAAACTACTTCTAATTCTTAAATAAGCTTAAAAAGATATATTAATTAATTTTATTATAAACCTACCTTTATTTAAAAAGTATATAAATATTATAGTAGTTATTAATTACTTAACTAAGTATTAACACTTAATACTATATTCCTCTATAACTACCCCTAATATAGCCTAGTTATTCTACTAATATGTATAAGTTTACTATAGCCTACCTAACATAATTATATTAGACAGAGGTACATAGTTTGTCTTAGCCTTTTAGGACAAACTTTATAAATAGCTCTAAATTATTCTCTATTTATTTACAGCTTTTTACCTAAAGACTAACAGCTAGACTAAGAACATAAATGCTGTAATAAAATAAGTCTTATAAGTGTACATAAACTACTAGTAGAATAACTAGGTAAAATAGTTAGCTATAGCATAGTTTAAAGCTAATAACATAACATTTAAATTAACATAAGTATCTCTGTTCTTAGCAAACTATAGATACTACCTTTAAATAAAATTTAAACTACTTTTAAATACCTTCTAACTAACTTATTAATTTATATAAGTAATAAATATAAATAGACTTATTAACAAGATTTAAAATATATTTAAATATGTTTATAAAAAGCTTACATAGGCTTAAGCTTTTTAATAAGAGTATGTAAACTAATTTTAAACTCTTGCCCCTGCGTATGCAGCTAGCAAGAAGGTCTAGCTAGACACTAGAAATATCTAAATAAACTAATAATTAAAGAAACTTAATTAAAAAAACCTTAGCTTCTTTATAGTAGCCTATATAGTCTTATTACATGCTTACTAATTAATCCTACCTAACAGCATAAAGATACACCCTGTGTTCTACATATTGTTGCTGCGCTAAGCAGCCTCTAAATCTAACTATCTACCTAGACAGCTAAACCTGCTACCTAAACCTATTATTATAAATAATAAACTAGAATATATTGTAAAAGATGTTAAATAAATCTAGTTTAATAAGAAAAAACATATTTATAAATACTTTATAAAATAAACTAGATATAACAAACTATTATAGAAACCTGCAGAAGCCTTATAAAAAAACTCTGTAGTAACCTAATTTTATGCCTAATACCTATCTAAACTAAACCTATACTCTAATAAAGACAACCTAATGCTAGAACTACTAATGTAAAGGATTCCCTTTCTAATAAAAGGGGGGGTACTGTTACAGTATCCTCTCTAGATCCTAGACATAACTGTATTAGACACATACTAGAGTATTATTAGTGCACGTCTAACATAAATATAATATAACATAGACATAAACTTAAGTATAAACTACCTTAACACTAACTAAACCTAGAATAAGCTTAATTTATACTTAAAGTGCTTAGACTTCTAAGCTAAGTATTTAATTACTAATTTCCTTCTAAACCTTCCTGTTCCTTACACAACGTCTTGTACCTACTATAATACCTCACGTAGTAATTAAACTAGACCTCCGTGAAGCTCTATAACCTTACTTGTGCACAATCGTGACAAATAGTTAGCCTGCATCTGCAGTGTACATGCTGTTCCTTAGATTAACTACTTAAATAGTAGATTATAAACTTTAAAGCTATAGTTAGTGTTAATAACTAATTTACATAAGAATATATATATAACTAATATAATATATTTTTAAAGCTGCTAAGAAACATAAGCACATAGAACCTATAGCTAGCAGAGTATAATTACACTGCTATAAAAGCAGAGACATAAAATGTTTTAGAAATAATATAGTTTAATGCTGTTATAAAAAACTTTCTAACTACTATAAATAAAGTTACCTTTTATTAGTTTATAACTTTTAAAAAAGCAGATAGTTTACACTAAATATAAATTAAAAAAATAATAAAGCGCTTTTAAAAACATATAATATTAAATTATTTAATATATATAAAAAAGCATAAAGCTACTTTTAT
>NW_022985198.1:307667-322049 GCF_010093535.1 Lindgomyces ingoldianus
ATAAAGCTACTTTTATAATAAATAACTTATTATATTTTACTAAAAGTAAAAAGACTACCTAGGGCATAAATAAAAACACTTATAGTGTAAAAGTTATAATATTAAGAAAATAAAGTAAACCTTAACATTAACATTATTAAGAAGATAATAAAAAGTTATTTTTAAGCTAAGAACTTACTAAAATAAAAGGCACTAAATGTCCTACATATAAATATATTTATATACTAAAAAATTACTTTTATGTTTATCTAAATAAAGCACTAGACTAGTAGATGCTAATTAAAAAAGTTAAAAAGCTTATAGCATTAAAGTGTAAACATGTCCGTACGCAGCAGCAGCGTCGCGGCCTGGATACAAGCGATCACGCACGAGCAGGATCACGTATCTATGTCACATGATGCTTGTGCGCGAACCTCTGTGCGCGAACATCTAGATATCCCCCTTTTCCTCTGTACAGAGGAAAAATAAGAAGTAATTAACACTAGTTACCTAACACCCCTGTGTAATGTTTACACTGTGCAAACCTCTCTGTCTTGTACGCATTTGCTAACACTAAGTGCTAGCTAGCAAAGAGTCTATTTAACACTAATTAGTAGTTTAAATACTATAAAAGAGAAAGCTTTTTTTATACTTTTTTATTTAAAAGTTTATATATAAAAAGAATTTTTTTCTTTACTACTTTAACTATAAATTAGTAAGAGTAAAGATAAAGTTTAATTTATATATAAGTAGCTATAAATCTTTATTTAGTTACTTAAGTAAAAGTAAGAAACCTATTTATATAATACTATTTAGAGGTATTATATAAATAGTAGTGCTTATTTAATGCTAGAAGGTCTGTTTTATCTTTTTACATAAGGCTATTTAGAGGTAGTGTATAACAAGAAGTAAGACAGCGCGTAATAACACATAACTAACTACTATAAAGTAATAAGCAACACTAGCTCTATCTATAACTAGCTAGCATAACATATTAATATATAACTAATATATACCCTTTATAAGCATCTTAGCAAAGACTTTAGTAGAGTAGATAAATATTAAAAATTAAGTAAATAAAATTAAACTATTAAATAATATACTTAAAAAAAAGCTTAATTTATATATAGCTAACTTAATTATAAAACTCTGCGTGTTAAGTGTAATAAATGTATATATACTTAAGAACTTTTAAAATAACTTTATAAAGTAAAAGCTTATACACTTTAAAAATTTTAGCTAACTATTTCTATAAAAACTAATTACTACTTTATAAAATAAAAGCATTAGCTTTAAGAAAAACATAATAAAGGCTACTACACTATATAGACTTATAAAAAAAGAACATATGTTTACTATTCTACTAAAGCATTATATAAAACTATTACTACTATTACTAGTCTTAACATAATAAAGGATGTCTTTATATAAATTACTTATAAACCTAATACTTTCTTTATAATTAGTATAACTACCTTGCAATAGCTTACTGTACAAGAGCACAACTAGGTAGCTACATATTCCTGTAGCCACAGCTCTACATAAGATTCCCTAAAGCTTATACCTACTGTATATAATTTAATTACTATACAATTTATACTAACTTCTACTTACATAAGATATTATAGTAGAGAACCTTACACCTAAGAAGGTTATATAATTCTAGAAGGCATAAAGAAAAAAAATAACTATATAAAGCAACTATATAATATTTTAGCTAATAAGGCTATAGTATTTATTAAGCTCTGCTAACACCTTACTATTTTTAAAGCATTATACATAAGCATTTTTTCTAGTATTTTTAAAAGGCGCGCACACATGTTCTACCTTTATAATATTAGTCTAGGATAATTATAAAAGTTACTATATAAGTAGCTTAGTAATTACTTTAATACTAATGTAAACTATAACTAGTATTAAATAAATTAGATAATAATAAGCTTTATATAAAGTAAGTAAAAAAACTTTATAAAAACTTTATATAAAGCTTTTAAAGCTATAATTAATAAACTTACTCTTATATAAAAAGCTTTTAGTCTATAATTTTAAAGTAAAATACTGCTTTATACTACTATTATATAAGTATGCTAAGGGCAACTTAAACTTAAATAAGTAATGTTCTTAATTAAGCCTATATATAAAGCACTATATAGTAACCTCTATTTAGCACTTTAGGTTATAATTAATTAATAAAATAATGTATTTATAAATAAATCTTAAAACATGTACTACACTAATAAGTAATATAGCTTACTATGTATATATAGCTATTAATAATGTAGAAGAAGCTTAAAAGAATATAAAAGATTATTTAAACTATAGTTCTTTATATAATTAAAGTAATGCTTTATCTGTTATAAGAAAAAATATTAGTTAATAAATTATCTTTATATAAATTAATTTTATGCAAAACACTAATATATCTCTTTATATAAAAGATTCTATAATAAGACACTAATATATAAAAAGGTAAATATGTATATTTAAAAGTTTAAAGGTAAACTAAAGTAAAAAGAAAAAAAGTTACATAATAATAATAACTTAGATAAAAAAAAAAGTAAGAAGATTATTAACTACTTTACTAATACTACATTTCTCTACTATGTAACTGTAGAGGACATCTATAGCCTAGAACTTAAAGGATACGCAGAACAGTTTATTCTTAAAAATTAATACTATACAGTATACTAAAGTAAACTATAGGATACTAGCGTAGTAAAAATCTCTACTATAGGGAAGTTATAACTTAAAGCATACTTATAAGAATTCTTTTATATAAAAGTAGACTAAACACTAAAAAAGAAGAGTATTAGCTTTAAAAAATAAAAATTAATAAAATTAATTAGTACTATATAAATTACTAACTTAGTTAGTAATGTAATGTATTATATTTTAGACACTTTAACACTATTTCTACTGTCTCTAGCAGATGTAAACTAAATAGGTGTATACTTTAACAACATTTTAAATGTTATTATACATAAAAACAAAACTACTATTTTTATTATATAAAAATAAAGACACTTTTTTTTAATATTAGTAAAGAAAAATTTATGTTTTTCTTTACTAAATTAGAACTCTACTGCCTCTACTACTAATTTAGACACCCCTGCATAGAGAGACTCTAAAAGATGCTAACTAGCGCTAGCCACAACATTAATGCTGCAGTGCTAAAAGAGATTAAGAAGTTCTGCTACCTCTGCTAATTATATAACTAGGCTTTATAAAAATTTAAGTTTATAATTAAAAATAACACTTACTTTAACTATAAAGTTATTATTAATGTTATATAAATTAATAATAAAGATGTTTTATATATTATTAATATAGATATATTATTTTAGGCTACTACATTTCTAAAATTTATGTCTACATAAGATACCTAGGATGCACTATGCAAATGCTAGATTAACACTTATTAAGAACCTTTAAACTATATTATGTATAACTCTAGTATAAACTTTGCTTTAAAGGATTTTTAAGCTTATGCAAAGATTATAAGAGCTATATATAGGTAGATGCCTATAGAAGCACATTAGGCAGTTAGAAAAGTTAAGCGCGCGCATATACCTTTCTAACAAGTGTTTAACATTCTAAAGACTAAGCTAGGTAACTATATAAATAATAAGGCTATTTTATAGATAGTAGTTAAAGCTCTAAATAACATAGCTAGCCTACACAGTCTAGTACCTATACTGCTAGTCTTTAAAGTATACCTAAAAATTAACTTAGACTCTTTGCTATTACTAGACATTATTACATAAGTAAGTGCTATATAAAAGGTAATAAAGATACTTTAAAAAAACTATATAAAAGTAAATATTAATTATGTAATTAACACTTATAATAGCTTTATAATATATAAAGTTCTTAACCTCCCTCTTAGCTTAGAGATTATAGCATAGAGAGAGAAGAAAGGCTAGACTAGCTTATATAAAATTAAAAGCATTAAAAAGAGAGACATTATTATTAAAAAAAATAGCCTACTAAAGCTTTAATATACATAAGTTAAACTATACTATAAAAAAAAAAAAAAGACAACTTACTTATAATAAATAACCTAGATAAACTAATTTTTATATAAAAAAATTTTTTAAAGAAAAGAAAAAAAAAATAGCCTTATAAAAATATTATAAAGGTAGAACTAAAGCTTACTATAAACTAAGCCCCTTAGAATAGTAATGCTGCACTAGTGCAAAAAGAAGATATAAATACTAGAAAAAGTAAAAGGCAAAGAAAACCTACATAAAGTCTAGACTAGGTATTTCTAACCTAGAAAAAAAAGAATAATTAGGCTTTATTTATTAAGCTTTATATAGACAGTGTAATTATTACACCTAGAAAACTATTTAAAAAATTAGACTATATAAAAATAGACACTTTAATTACTAATAGCACTTTTAAAGTTATTATGTATAACTTAATAAAGTATAAAGGTTAGATTTTTAACCTTTACCTTATATAAAAAGTAAAAAGCAAAACAACCTAACTATATAAAAAATCCTGCCTAGTGTTTACTAGCTACTTAGATAAAAAGAAAGAAGAAATCTTTATCTAGTTACTAACTATCTAAAAGATAAGCTAGAGACTACTTTTAGCTATAAAAGTAAGCCTAAAAGCTATGTATAAAATGCATTTTAAACTGTGTAATATTATATAAGTATATATCTAATTAATAGATAAGCTTATGCACACGCTGTATATAAAGCTACTAAAGAAGATGCGCTAGAGCTTTCTACTAAATATAATACTCTAGGTTATATAACTCTTATATAGAGCTGCTAAATTAGGACTGTATTAGTTTAAAACATATTATAACTACTATAAAAAAAAGCTGTGCATGCACATTTCTTTATATAACCTCTACTTTTTAATTACTAATAAAAGAGAGCACACTTTTAGTATTACTAGCCTATAAATAAATAACACTTTAAGCATTATAACAAAAGATTTTATGCAAAGAGAAAAAAAAAAACTATAGAAAGTAAAGTTTTATATAAAAAGTAAGACTATTTTAGTAAAAAAGCAGCTTATTAAGTTTAATAGTAAAAAAATTAAACTTACACATAATATAGTAGTTTTTACTTAAAAAAAATAAGTAAGCTACTTTTATATAATTAACTTAAAAAACAAAAATGCTGCATAATAATATATTAAATAATATATAAGAGAGGTATACATTATATTTATATGTTAACTAAAGGTAGCATTTAACTTATTTATTACTGCATAAACTATAAACTTTTTATATAATAATATTAACACACTTAACACATAAATTTAATAGTAGATAGATAATAGTAAGTATAGTCTTACCTTTCTACTATTACAGCTTAATTATGCAAAGCTGTTTATTTTTATAAATAAATTATTTGCTAATAATAAAAACTTTAGCTTATAGCTAGAATTTTTAATTATATTAAGTAATAAAAACTATATAAAGTAAAGTAACTACTTTAAAATACTAAGTAACATTATACACTAGAATTCTACTAAGTGTAAAAGAGTAACTAGAAGTGTTTTTACTAGTAAACTATATAAAATAGTTAAAAAGTTTAATAATGTAATTACTTTTAGTATAACTTTATAGTAAATTATATAAATACTTAAACTACTACTAATTCTAGTAATAATTTATATAGATTTAAAGTTTTTATATAATTACCTTATTAAGCTAAGCACTACTAGTAAAAAGTAACTTATAATTAACATTATATTACTTTATAAATTATATAAAAAAAGAGAAATTACTAAAATAAAGTAAATTAATAGTAAAAATAACTTAGTAAGTGTATATATAAAGAAAACACTAAACTAGGCTTTTTAATTATTAGTTCTAACTAACTGCCTCTCTGTCTAGATAGAAGCATCTGTGGACTAGCTAAATCCTGTGCGCAAAAATGCCTTAGACTAACTAGACTAATAACGCCTTTATATAAAGCTTATTTTTTTTTATTTATTTTTTTTATATTATACATACTTATCTTTCTTATTATAAAGATCTGTTACTGTTAGTACTATATAAAAAAAGAAAAGAGCTAAGGGATTGTACAGTAAGGCTTAGAAAGTAAAAGATAAAATAAAAAAAAGCTATTTACATAGTATAACTAGCTTATTCTAACACACAGCATTACTAAAGCAAGTCCTAATAAATAGGGTAAAGTAAAGGCAGAACATAATTAGATAGACCTACACAGACAGAAGGGAGGTAACGCGTACAGAAGGTAACTCTTTAGATAAAAAGAAAAGTTGCTAGTGTCTGTACACAGTAGCAGCGTCGCGGCCTAGATACAAGCAATCACGCACAAGCAGGATCACGTATCTATGTTACATAATGCTTGTGCGCGAACCTCTGTGCGCAAACATCTAGATATCCCCCTTTTCCTCTGTACAGAGGAAAAATAAGAAGTAATTAACACTAGTTACCTAACACCCCTGTGCAATGTTTACACTGTGCAAACCTCTCCGTCTTGTACGCATTTGCTAACACTAAGTGCTAGCTAGCAGAGAGTCTATTTAACAAAACATAACTTAAAATTTTAAAGCTTACTTAGAAGGCAGTATAGATATAATTTAAAGATACTAATTTTAAAAAGTTTATATACACCTTTACTAGAGATATAAAAAGACTAACTTAAAAGCTAAAAAGTATTAAGAATTAAGGCAGCTACATTACTAGCTATAGTTAATTTAAACTAGAATAAATATTTACTAAAAGAATTATTTATTCTTAACTTAAGGTTAATATGCTATATTATAAATAATTTTAATTAAATTTATAACTATTATTTACTAACACTAAAAGACTTTATCTAGTTTAGAAACTCTTATATATAGATTTAAAGCTATAAATTAATGTTACTAAGCCTAAAAAGTAAGCATAAAATATATAGTTAAGTATATAGTTGTCACGGTATCCTTCCTAGATCCTAGACATAACTGTATTAGATGTGTACTAGAGTATTATTAGTGCACGTCTAACATAAACACAACATAACATAGACATAAACTTAAGCATAAACTGCCTTAACACTAACTAAACCTAAAACAGGCTTAATTTATACCTAAAGCACTTAGACTTTTAAGCTAAGTATTTAATTACTAATTTCCTTCTAAACTTTTCTATTCCTTACATAACATCTTGTACCTACTATAATACCTTACATAGTAATTAAACTAGACTTCTGTAAAGCTCTATAACCTTACTTGTGCATAATTATAATATTATGTTATGTTAAAACTTTAGCTAAAAATAGCCTCTAAAGCTAATCTAATAAGCTTAGTACTTACATAACTCTAAGCTATTAAAGTAAGCTAAAAAGCCTTTTAAAAAGTGCTTACTTTATAAAAAAGCTACTATGTTACAAGCTTTAAAGCTTTTTAAAAGGACTTTAAAAAATAGCTTTACATTATTAAGTAGTTTATTTCTGCCTTAACTTTTATTATAGTAGTAGGAACTAAGAACTTACTAGCCTTAAAGCTTACTTAGAAGTCTAGAAATAGCTTAACTTTTTTCTACCTAACACTGCCTATAACCTGTAACTTTTTTAACTTAGTAATAAAATCTAACTAACTCTTTAATTCTTTGCTGTTTAATAGAAAATAGAAAGACCTACTTTCCTTTTTACATAAGCTCTAATATAAACTTAAAAAAAATATAGACTAATTCCTCTTTAAACACTTCTAGTTACTATATGCCTACTTTTAACTTAACTATAATATAATAGCCTTAATTAACTTACTAATAAATAAAGATATTATTAACCTAGATTAATTTATAGTATTTCTATAAGTAACTTATAAAAACTTAAATAAAAAGTTAATAGCCCTAAGTTGCCTAAACACTTTATAATAATAAAAAAAGCTTTACTTTACACTTTACTAAGTTCTACTAACTTACATTTAATATAGGCTTAAATAAGATAGGTCTAATTACAGCTTTATATAACTCCCTCTTAACTAAACTGTAACGCGCTATAGTAGGAGAACCCTTTCTAAATAACCTTAACATGTATGTAAACCTAATTACTACTTATAATAATAATATAAGGTTCTTCTCTATATAAGCTTTAATACACCTCTAAACTAGCGCAGTTGCAAATAAGAACTTTAATGTAATAAAAATTAATTTAAATTATGCTCTAGTTAGTTCTAGAAAGTATAAAAATTATAAAAAAAAAGTTAATGCTTTAAGTGCAGTAAGCATAGTTATATTTTTTAAAACTGCTTTATTTTTTTTAAGTTTACATAAGTAGTGTAGCTAGCACTTATTAAAAATCTTTACTATTTTAATTTTGTTTTTATAAGGGCTTTAACTTATATTTAAGCTCTAATCTTTTTTACTACTCTTAACATAGCTGCAGCTATAGCAGTAGGAGCCTATAAAAAGGCTTGTCTTAGAGCTAAGTTACTTTTTAAAACTAATTTAACACTAGATCTTTACTAATTTATAAGCTAAGTCCTCTACTAATAACTAAAAGTACTAAGTTAATATTTTTATATATTTATAATAAAAAACTATATTAGCTTTAATATAAGCTCTTATTAACTTAGAAGTAAATAGCATAAGTTATATTAATAAAGAACTAGCATGTAAACTAAATCTTTAATTAACACTGCTTACCTAAATAATTTACCTAACTAGATTTAATAAAAAATAACTTAAAAAAGGTTCTATTTTTTTATACTATAACTATTATAATTACCTACTAACACTATAAGAAGCAGATTAAGCTCTATGTAATAAATATAAGACATTATAACTTAATTCTAGAATAACTATAGCTATATTAGCATAAAGTTGCTTTTAATTACTAAGAGTAAGTTTTAAACTTTAACTCTTTTTAATGCTAAAATATATGCTTGTCACAGTATCCTCCCCGGATCCCAGACATAACTGTATTAGACGCGTACTAGAGTATTATTAGTGCACGTCTGACATAAACATAACACAACATAGACATAAACTTAAGCATAAACTGCTTTAACACTAACTAAACCTAGAACAGGCTTAATTTATACCTAAAGCGCTTAGACTTCTAAGCTAAGTATTTAATTACTAATTTCCTCTTAAACTTTTCTATTCTTTACATAACATCTTGTACTTACTATAATACCTTATGTAGTAATTAAACTAGACCTCTATAAAGCTTTATAACCTTACTTGTGCATAATTATAACATTATGTTGTGTTAAAACTTTAGCTAAGAATAGCCTTTAAATCTAATCTAATAAGCTTAGTACTTGCATAACTCTAAGCTATTAAAGTAAGCTAAGAAGCCTTTTAAAAAGCGCTTACTTTATAAGAAAGCTACTATGTTGTAAGCTTTAAAGCTTTTTAAAAAAACTTTAAAAAATAGCTTTATGTTATTAAGTAGTTTGTTTCTACCTTAACTTTTATTATAGTAGTAAGAACTAAGAACTTACTAGCCTTAAAGCTTACTTAGAAGTCTAAAGATAGCTTAACTCTTTCCTGCCTAACACTACCTATAACTTATAACTCTTTTAACTTAGTAATAAAATCTAACTAACTCTCTAATCCCCTACTGTTTAATAGAAAATAGAAAGACCTACTTTTCTTTCTACATAAGCTTTAATACAAACTTAAAGAAAACATAGACTAATTCCCCTCTAAACACTTCTAGTTACTATATGCCTACTTTTAACTTAACTATAATATAACAGCCTTAATTAACTTACTAATAAATAAAGATATTATTAACCTAGATTAATTTATAGCGTTCTTATAAGTAACTTATAGAGACTTAAATAAAAAGTTAATAGCCCTAAGTTACCTAAACACTTTATAATAAAAAAGAAAAAGCTTTACTTTACACTTTACTAAATTCTACTAACTTGCATCTAATATAGGCCTAAATAAGATAGGTTTAATTATAGCTTTATATAACTCCTTCTTAACTAAACTGTAACGCGCTATAGTAGAAGAACCTCTCCTAAACAACCTTAATGTGTATGCGAACTTAATTGCTACCTATAATAATAACATAAGGTTCCTCCCTGTACAAGCCCTAATACGCCCCTAAACTAGCGTAGTTGCAAATAAGAACCCTAATATAATAAAAATTAATTTAAATTATGCTCTAGTTAGTTCTAGAAAGTGTAAAGATTATAAAAAAAAAAAGTTAATGCTTTAAGTGTAGTAAGCATAGTTATATCTTTTAAAACTGCTTTATTTTTTTTCTTTAAGTTTGCGTAAGTAGCGCTGCTAGCACTTATTAAAGATTCTTACTATTTTAATCTTATTTTTATAAGGGCTCTAACTTGTATTTAAGCTCTAATCCCTTTTGCTACTCTTAATGTAGCCGCAGCTATAGCAGTAGGAGCCTGCAAAAAGGCTTATCCTAGGGCTAAGTTGCCCCCTAGAACTAATTTAACACTAGATCTCTGCTAACCTATAAGCTAAGTCCCCTACTAATAACTAAAAGTACTAAGTTAATATTCTTATATATTTATAATAAGAAACTATATTAGCTCTAATATAAGCTCTTATTAACTTAAAAGTAAACAGCATAGGTTATATTAATAAAGAACTAGCACACAAACTAAATCTTTAATTAACACTGCTTACCTAAATAATTTACCTAACTAGATTTAATAAAAAATAACTTAAAGAAGGTTTTATCTTTTATACTACAACTATTATAATTACCTACTAACACTATAAAGAGTAGATTAAGCTCTATGTAATAAACATAAGATGTTATAACCTAATCCTAGAATAACTATAGCTGTATTAGCATAAAGTTGCCTTTAATTACTAAGAGTAAGTTTTAAACTTTAACTCTTTTTAATGCTAAGATGTATGCTTATGCTTATACCTAAACAACACCTAAATAGCACTTAATATAGAAGGTCTCTAGACCTACTTTTTAATAACCTAAAAAAAAACTACTTAAGTAAGGCTAATAAGCTAGGCCTTTTACTAAGATAGGCTATATAAAATAATTTAACAACTGCTTAAACCTAAAGAAAAGGAAGCCTTTTAGGAACTTTTACTTACTTAATTTAGACCTAAACTAGGACTTAAACAGTAAATAGACATCTACTATATAGGACCTGCCTTATTTATAACCTTAGCTTAATAACTAGATTACAAAATCTACACAGTTATAATTTCTAATATAGACTAAGCTTTAGCTCCCTAAAAACACACTAACTTAAGGATAATAGTCTCTTAAGACTACTATAACCTATTATATGTCTTTTTCTAAGATAAGTCTAATAAGCTTTTAATATAATGTCTATATAATTACTAAATAACTTTTAAGCCTAGTAAACAACCTAGTTATAAGCTACTATATAAGATGTTACTAAATAAATTAAAAGTGCTCTAAAAATACTTTAACAAGAACCTAAAAAAAGAGTTTATTTAAGCTAGCTTCTTACTAGTAGTGTTACCTATACTATTTATAAAAAAACTTAAAGGTAGGCTTTAATTTTATGTTAACTACTAAAAACTAAACACTATTACTATTAAGAACTAATACTTAATTTTTTTTTATAGAAAACTCTAAGCTAACTAAGTAAAGTAAAGTATTTTATAAAGTTAGATATTATTACTGCTTTTAATAAGCTAAAGATAGTAAAGAGTAATAAGTAGCTAACAGCATTTTAGACTTAATATAAACTATTTAAGTACTTAGTAATGCCCTTTAGCTTAGCTAACGCGCCTAGTACTTTTTAATATTTTGTAAATAACTTACTCTAACCCTACCTAGACATGTTCTACACTGTGTATATTAATAATATTCTAATTTATAGTAATAGCCTTTTAGAGCATAAACAGCATGTACGCCTAGTGCTAAAGGCTATAGAAGAAGCAGGTTTGTAACTTAACATAGACAAATGCAAGTTCTACTAATTAAAGGTTATATATTTAGGATATGTAATCTCTATAAATAGCATCTAAATAGACCCTATTAAGGTTTAAACTGTGCTAGATTAGCAATACTTAAAGGACATAAAGAATATTTAAGCCTTTATAAAATTTACTAACTTTTACTAATAATTTATTAATAACTTTTTGCAGCTAGTAAGCCTTATAATTACACTTACTAAGAAAAAAGTTTACTTTAACTTTAACTTAAATTACTAATAGTCTTTTAACTAGCTAAAAAAAGCCTTTACTAAAGCTCTAATACTCTGCTACTTTAACTTTAAACTACTAATACTTATAGAAGCTAATGCCTTAGACTATGTAGTAGCAGGAGTTCTCTTCTAGACTAAGCTAGACAGGACTATTAGGCCTATTATATACTTTTTAAAAAAAATAAGTTCTGTAGAAGGTAATTATAAAATCTATAATAAAAAATTACTTGCTATAGTATGCTGCTTTAAACAATAGCAACCTAAACTAGAAGGTGTAGCGCATCTAATACAGGTCCTATCTAACTATAAGAACTTGTAGTACTTTGCAACTATAAAATAACTTAGCTACTAATAAGCCTATTAGTTTAAATACCTATTTTATTTTAATTTTAAGATTACTTATTATTCTAGTTAAGATAGAGGGAAACTAGATGCTTTTATAAGGCAATCTTAAGACATCCCTACTTAAAAAGAAGCGTAAAAGGCTTAACACTAAACTTTACTTTAACCTAAGCTATTTTTAGACCTTAACTTAAATAAAATAGATTAAATAATTAATTAGATTATTACTAATAAGTATCTAAATAATAAATTTATCTAAGAAACCTTAAACCTGCTCTAAAACAGCGCTAGTTAGTTAAAGAAGGTAACACTAGCTAACTATAAAAACTAAAATAGTAAGCTATATTACTATAACTAACTTATAATCCTTAATTCTAATAAACTAAGAATTAAACTACTTTAAATTATACATAACTTGCCTGTTAGAGGACACCTAGGCAGAGGAAAGACTCTTAACCTACTACAGAGAGAGTACTACTGGCCCCGCATGTTCTATACTGTACGCTAATACGTATTATGTTGCTATACTTGCTGTAAAGTAAAAGCCTTTTAAAAAAGGTATAATAGCCTGCTTAAACTACTTCTAATCCCTAAACAAGCTTAGAAAGACATATTAATTAATTTTATTATAAACCTACCTCTATCTAAAAAGTATATAAATATTATAGTAGTTCTTAATTACTTAACTAAGTATTAACACTTAATACTATGTTCCTCTATAACTGCCTCTAATATAGCCTAGTTATTCTACTAATACGTATAAGTTTACTATAGCCTGCCTAACATAATTATATTAGACAGAGGTACGCAGTTTGTCTTAGCCTTTTAGGACAAACTCTGTAAACAGCTCTAAATTATCCCCTATCTATCTACAGCTTTTTACCTAGAGACTAACAGCTAGACTAAGAACGCAAACACTATAATAAAATAAGTCCTATAAGCGTACACAAACTACTAGTAAAACAACTAGGTAAAATAGTTAGCTACAGTACAGTTTAAAGCTAATAACATAACATCTAAATTAACGTAAGTATCCTTATTCTTAGCAAACTACAGATACTACCCCTAAATAGAATTTAAACTACTTATAAATACCCCCTAACTAACTTATTAATCTGTATAAGTAATAGACATAAATAGACTTATTAATAAAATCTAAAATATATCTAAATATGTTTATAAAAAGCTTACATAGGCTTAAGCTTTTTAACAAGAGTACATAAACTAATTCTAAACCCCTGCCCCTATGTATGCAGCTAGCAAGAAGGTCTAGCTAGACGCTAGAAATATTTAAATAAACTAATAATTAAAGAAACTTAATTAAAAGAACTTTAGCCCCTTTATAGTAGCCTATATAGTCTTATTGCACGCTTACTAATTAATTCTACTTAACAGCATAAAGATACACCCTGTGTGTCACGGTTATGTTACAGCTATCCAACCCCTGAGTACCCTAAGGGCTTGGCACGGGGTATATAGGCTCCTCGGCCTCCGTACCTCTGCCTCCGACCCTAAGGTTTACTCTCGTTACCCCCCCTATCCTGCATTCCCTCTCTGTGACCTGTGTTTCCTGCTCGATACCTCTCACATTGTAAACCTTCACATATCCCCTTGGGATGAGCAGTCCGCACAGCGCAGCTTAGGCACCGCAACTGACAGGAGATGCAGGTACCCCTCATCCTTGATCGTCAGCTTGCGAGCCGCCCATCCACCGAACCGCCCATGCCCCGTCATTGATCCGAGCCCTCGCCGGCTACTTTGCGTACGCGCACCGATTGAGCGTTCAAGCTCTCGAGCGGATACAGTGGTGGTGGTGGTGGTCGTCATGGTGGTTGAATGCAGGATTGTTGTCAGCTGCACTAGCGCCAAGAACCTTGTGTTTCAGCGCGAAGCACCTTGTGTTTCAGCAAGAGGTGCAGCGCAGACAGCTTTGTAATGCAACTGCCCTTAAGC
>NW_022985198.1:324099-369264 GCF_010093535.1 Lindgomyces ingoldianus
GGCTTGGCACGGGGTATATAGGCTCCTCGGCCTCCGTACCTCTGCCTCCGACCCTAAGGTTTACTCTCGTTACCCCCCCTATCCTGCATTCCCTCTCTGTGACCTGTGTTTCCTGCTCGATACCTCTCACACTGTGTTCCACATATTATTGCTGCGCTAAGTAGCCTCTAAATCTAACTATCTACCTAGACAGCTAAACTTGCTATCTAAACTTGTTATTATAAACAACAAACTAGAATATGTTATAGAAGATGTTAAATAGATTTAGTTTAATAAAAAAAAACATATCTATAAATACCTTATAAAATAGACTAGATACAACAAACTATTATAGAAACCTGCAGAAGCCCTGCAAAAGAACTCTATAGTAACCTAATTCTACGCCTAATACCTATCTAAACTAAACCTGTACCCTAATAAAGACAACCTAATGCTAGAACTACTAATGTAAAGGATTCCTTTCCTAATAAGGGGGGGAGTACTGTTACAGTATCCTCCCTAGATCCTAGACATAACTGTATTAGACGCGTACTAGAGTATTATTAGTACACGTCTAACATAAACACAACATAACATAGACATAAACTTAAGTATAAACTGCTTTAACACTAACTAAACCTAAAACAGGCTTAATTTATACCTAAAGTGCTTAGACTTCTAAGCTAAGTATTTAATTACTAATTTCCTTCTAAACCTTCCTGTTCCTTACACAACGTCTTGTACCTACTATGATACCTTACGTAGTAATTGAACTAGACCTCCGTGAAGCTCTATAACCTTACTCGTGCACAATTGTGACAATGCTTATACTTACACTTAAACAACACTTAAGTAGCACTTAATATAGAAAGTCTCTAAACTTACTTTTTAATAACTTAGAGAAAAACTACTTAAGTAAGGCTAATAAGCTAGGCCTTTTACTAAGATAAGCTATATAAAATAATTTAATAACTACTTAAACTTAAAGAAAAGAAAGCTTTTAAAGAATCTCTACTTACTTAATTTAAATATAAACTAGAACTTAAACAGTAGATAGACATCTGCTACATAGAACCTGCCCTATTTATAACCTTAGCTTAATAACTAGATTATAAAATCTATGTAGTTATAATTTCTAATATAAACTAAGCTCTAGCTCTCTAAAAACACACTAACTTAAAGATAATAGTTTTTTAAGACTACTATAACTTATTACATGTTTTTTTTAAAACAAGTCTAATAAGCTTTTAATATAATGTCTATATAATTACTAAATAACTTTTAAGCCTAGCAAACAACCTAGTTATAAGCTACTATATAAAATGTTGCTAAATAAATTAAAAGTGCTCTAAAAATACTTTAATAAAAACTTAAAAAAAAAGTTTATTTCAGCTAGCTTTTTACTAGTAGTGTTACTTATACTATTTATAAAGAAACTTAAAAGTAGGCTTTAATTCTACATTAACTACTAAAAACTAAATGCTATTACTATTAAAAACTAATACTTAATTTTTTTTATAAGAAACTTTAAGCTAACTAAGTAAAGTAAAGTATTTTATAAAGTTAAATATTATTACTACTTTTAATAAGCTAAAAATAGTAAAGAGTAATAAGTAGCTAACAGTGTTTTAAACCTAATATAAACTATTTAAGTACTTAGTAATGCCTTTTAGCTTAGCTAACACGCCTAGTACTTTTTAATATTTTGTAAATAACTTACTCTAACTCTACCTAGACATGTTCTACACTATATATATTAATAATATTTTAATTTATAGTAATAGCTTTTTAGAGTATAAACAGCATGTACGCCTAGTGCTAAAGGCTATAGAAGAAGCAGGTCTATAACTTAACATAGACAAATATAAGTTCTACTAATTAAAAGTTATGTATTTAGAATATGTAATCTTTATAGATAGCATTTAAATAGACTCTATTAAAGTTTAGACTATACTAGATTAGTAATACTTAAAAAATATAAAGAATATTTAAGCCTTTATAAAATTTACTAACTTTTACTAATAATTTATTAACAACTTTTTACAGTAAGTAAGCTTTATAATTACACTTATTAAAAAAAAAATTTAATTTAACTTTAACTTAAATTACTAATAGTTTTTTAACTAGCTAAAGAAAGCCTTTACTAAAGCTTTAATACTTTACTACTTTAACTTTAAACTACTAATACTTATAGAAGCTAATGCTTTAGACTACATAGTAGTAGAAGTTCTCTTTTAGACTAAGCTAGATAAGACTATTAAGCCTATTATATACTTCTTAAAAAGAATAAGTTCTGTAGAAAGTAATTATAAAATCTATAATAAGAAATTACTTACTATAGTACACTACTTTAAATAATAGCAACCTAAACTAGAAGGTGCAGCGCATCTAATATAAGTTCTATTTAACTATAAAAACTTACAGTACTTTATAACTATAAAATAACTTAGCTACTAATAAGCTTATTAGTTTAAATACTTATTTTATTTTAATTTTAAAATTACTTATTATTCTAGTTAAAATAGAGAGAAACTAGATGCTTTTATAAAGTAATCTTAAAACATCTTTACTTAAAAAGAAGTGTAAAAAGCTTAATACTAAACTTTACTTTAACTTAAGCTATTTTTAAACCTTAACTTAAATAAAATAAATTAGATAATTAATTAAATTATTACTAATAAGTATTTAAATAATAAATTTATCTAAGAAACTTTAGACTTACTTTAAAACAGCGCTAGTTAGTTAAAGAAAGTAATACTAGCTAACTATAAAAACTAAAATAGTAAGCTATATTACTATAACTAACTTATAATTTTTAATTTTAATAAACTAAGAATTAAACTACTCTAAATTATACACAACTTGCCTATTAAAAGACACCTAAGCAGAGGAAAGACTCTTAACCTACTATAGAGAGAGTACTACTAGCCCTGCATGTTCTATACTGTACACTAATATATATTATGTTGCTATACTTATGTAACGATTCTCATGAATCGTTCCATCTCGGGTCGCCCCGGAACCTATCTGAAGGGTCTCCGTATCGGCTCCGACCCTGACTCGACTCTGCCCGGCCCCCTGCTGTTACCCCTATTCCCTCATGTATTTAGTTGCACCTCGCCCCCGTAGCTAGCTCGGTAGTTTTCTGATATCCTTTCGTACAAGGCCTATAGGTGTCAATGGCATTCCCAGGTTCAGAGTCCCCACGCACTCCCATATGCCTCTGAGTGGACTCCCACCGCATTCGGATCCATTGTCTTGCCTGCGCCGTTACAACTTACTGTAAAGTAAAGGCCTTTTAAGAAAAGTATAATAGCCTACTTAAACTACTTCTAATCTCTAAATAAGCTTAAAAAAACATATTAATTAATTTTATTATAAACCTACTCTTATTTAAAAGGTATATAAATATTATAGTAGTTATTAATTACTTAACTAAGTTTTAACATCTAATACTATGTTTTTTTATAACTGCCTCTAATATAGCCTAGTTATTCTACTAATATGTATAAGTTTACTATAGCTTACCTAACATAATTATATTAGACAGAGGTACATAGTTTATCTTAGCCTTTTAAAACAAACTTTATAAATAGCTCTAAATTATCCTTTATTTATCTATAGCTTTTTACTTAAAGACTAATAGCTAAACTAAGAACATAAACACTATAATAAAATAAGTTCTATAAGTGTACACAAACTACTAGTAGAATAACTAAGTAAAATAGTTAGCTATAGCATAGTTTAAAGCTAATAATATAATATTTAAATTAACATAAGTATCTCTATTTTTAGCAAACTATAAATACTACTTTTAAATAAAATTTAAACTACTTTTAAATACCTCTTAACTAACTTATTAATTTATATAAGTAATAGATGTAAATAGACTTATTAATAAAATTTAAAATATATTTAAATATATTTATAAAAAGCTTATATAAGCTTAAGCTTTTTAATAAAAGTACATAAATAGATTTTAAACCTCTGCCCCTGTGTATACAGCTAGTAAGAAGGTCTAGCTAGACATTAGAAATATCTAAATAAACTAATAATTAAAGAAACTTAATTAAAAGAACTTTAGCCCCTTTATAGTAGCCTATATAGTTTTATTACATGCTTACTAATTAATTCTACCTAATAGTATAAAAATACACTCTATGTTCTACATATTATTACTGCGCTAAGTAGCCCTTAAATTTAACTATTTATCTAGACAGCTAAACCTGCTACCTAAACTTATTATTATAAATAATAAACTAGAATACATTATAAAAGATGTTAAATAAATTTAGTTTAATAAGAAAAAACATATTTATAAATACTTTATAAAATAAACTAGATATAATAAACTGTTTTAAGAACTTATAAAAGCTTTATAAAAGAACTTTATAGTAACTTAATTCTACGCCTAATACTTATCTAAACTAAACCTATACTCTAATAAAAACAACCTAATGCTAGAACTACTAATGTAAAGGATTCCCTTCTTAATAAGGGGGGGGGTACTGTCACAGTATCCTCCCTAGATACTAGACATAACTGTATTA
The DNA here is from genome assembly GCF_010093535.1 of Lindgomyces ingoldianus. Taxonomy (NCBI): domain Eukaryota; kingdom Fungi; phylum Ascomycota; class Dothideomycetes; order Pleosporales; family Lindgomycetaceae; genus Lindgomyces; species Lindgomyces ingoldianus. The sequence continues at coordinate 328,629 of NW_022985198.1, forward strand.
GATGTGTACTAGAGTATTATTAGTGCACGTCTAACATAAATATAACATAACATAGACATAAACTTAAGCATAAACTGCCTTAACACTAACTAAACTTAAAATAGGCTTAATTTATACTTAAAGCGCTTAGACTTTTAAGCTAAGTATTTAATTACTAATTTTCTTCTAAACCTTTCTATTCCTTACACAACGTCTTGTACTTACTATAATACCTTACATAGTAATTAAACTAGACCTCTGTGAAGCTCTATAACCTTACTCGTGCACAATCGTGACAATAGTCTTATACTAACATACTTTACAGGCGAGTTGCTTACACACCTAAGTTACTTACTTTTACTAAAACCCTACTAAACTACTCTTTCTACACTAATGCATTCCCTATAACACTACTTAGACATGCTAAAAGAATGTTAGATATAGCTTACACTCTAAGCTTTTAAATAAAACATAAAACTTTTAAAGAAATGTGCTACAGCTATGTGTAAAGTTTTATAAAAGATAATAAATAACTATAGCACTAGATAACCTTTATAAGCTAATTCTACAGCTAAATTACAAAAGCTAAGTAATAAAAAAAAGTAGGTAATTATTAAGACTATACTTAAGCTATATGTGCAAGGAATTTCCTCTTAAATAGCATTTATAGCTAATATAGCTAATTCTTTGCACAATAAGCATAATCTAGGCTATGTTTACATAAACTAGCCTAGTACATTTATAAAGCGTTATTTAAAGCTTAAAGTAAAGTTTTAAGTGTAAGTATAGTTAAAAGATATTTAGCTAATGTACTTTATAGGCAAGTTGCTTACACACCTAAGTTACTTACTTTTACTAAGACTTTACAACACTACTCTTTCTACACTAATGTATTCTTAATAACATGACTTAAATGTGTTAAAGGAATATTAGATGCAGCTTACACTTTAGGCTTTTAAATAAAATGTAACACTTTTTAAGTAATACACTATAGCTATCTATAAAGTCTTTTAAAAGATAATAAGTAACTAACACACTAAATAACTTTTCTAAGCTAATTATATAGCTAACTTATAAAAGCTAGATAATAATAAAAAGTAGGTAATTATTTAGCATATACTTAAGCTAGATGTGCAAGGATTTCCCCCCTAGCTAGTAGCTATAGCTAATATAGCTAATTCTTTACACGCTAAGCATAATATAGGCTATATTAGTATAAACTAGCTTAATATATTTATTAAGTGTTACTTAAAGCTTAAAGTAAAGTTTAAGTATAACTATAACTATAAAAAAGCTTTTTATAAAAATTTTATAGTAATTTAAAGCTAGTTTAACCTTATAAAAAATATTAAAGCTAAGTATAGCATTTAAAATAATAACATATATAACTTTAATAAAATAAAGTTTATAATAAGCTAAATATCTACTAAAGTAGTTATTATAAGTTTAGAAAGATAAGAATAGCTAAAAGTAGTCTAGCTAAGTAACTAGAAGTAGACAATAGCTATTTAGAGCATTAATGCTAAAAAGTAGGCTATTTTACTTTTTATTATTTTTTAGAGTAGCAACTACTTTTTAAACTAGTATAAGAAAAAAAATCTACTTTAGAATTAAGTTATTATAATCTCTAAGTGTAGCTAGACTACTAATTAGCTTAGTCTAGACTAGTTAAAGCACTTTAATATGCATATAAAAAAGTGTACTATTAGCAGCTACTATCTACTAGTTATTAATAGCTATAAAAGCTATAACTTACTTTATTTTTAGTAATACTATAAAAATAAAAAAATTATTACTATTTATATACTTTTTTACTTATTACACTTTTTATAGCTACTTAATATAAGTTGTTTTACTTTTTTAAAAAAAGTATATAAGCGCTAAGCTAAAAACTTTATGCATAACTAAATTACTTATATTATAAAAATAAAGTTTTTACTATGCTTTAAAGTAGCTTATAATACTATAATTACTTTTAGTAATATTTAAAAAAAGTTTTAAAGCACTAGATTAGTTCTTTTTAACTTATAATAAGTTATAATAAGCTTTAATATAAAGTTACACACTTTATTACTACTACTACTTATATATAATAAGCTCTAGTAGTTATAAACCTTAAGTAATACTTTAAAACTTAAGTTATAATTAATACTTATAAAAAAAATTTTAAAAGTATATAAATAGTTTACTAACTTTTATAGTTAAAGTGTTTAAAAAAGTTTTAAAAAGAGTAGTAATAATTATATATAAGCTAGTGTTAGTGTAATAGAAAATTACTAAGCTTTAAGCAGCTAATAAGGCTACTACATAACATAAATTACATAAAAAAAAGTAAATTAAAGTAAAAAAAACTTTAATAATTTAAAAAAGCTTATACTTATTAGCTCTAAAGAAGTTTAAAGCGCACAGTAATAAAAAAAAGGCAAAAAAGTAGGTGTAAGCTAAAGTAGATAAGCTATTCTAAAGGCGCTACAGATAGTGCAATTAGACTAGGCATAACACGCAAATGTGTAAGTAAGAAGTAGAAGTAGTATCTAAATAATATCCTAGGCTATACTATACTATATAGTGCTAGAGCGGGTTATTATAGGCTATAATAGAGTTTGTTAGGGTGGGGTCTTAGCAAAAGTAAGCAACTTAGGTGTGTGAGCAACTCGCCTATAAAGTACGTTAATTATAAACCTTATTTTACTAAAGTTATATATGTTATTATTCTAGATGCTATACTTAGCTTTAATATTCTCTATAAGGCTAAACCTACTTTAAATTACTCTAGAACTCTTATAAAAAGCTCTTTTATAGTTACACTTATGCTTAAACATTACTTTAAGCTTTAAATAACACTTTATAAACATACTAGGCTAGTTTATATAAACATACTAGGCTAGTTTATATAAACATACTAGGCTAGTTTATATAAACATAGCCTAGATTACACTTAGCGCGCAAAGAATTAGCTATATTAGCTATAAATGCTATCTAAGGGGAAATTTCTTGCGCATATAGCTTAATTATAGTCTTAATAATTACTTACTTCTTTTTATTACTTAGCTTTTATAATTTAGCTATAAAATTAGCTTATAAAGGTTGTCTAGCGCTATAGTTATTTATTATCTTTTATAAAACTTTATATATAGCTGTAGCATGTTTCTTTAAAAGTTTTATGTTTTATTTAAAAGCTTAGAGTGTAAGCTATATCTAACATTTTTTTTAGCATATCTAAGTAGTGTTATAAGGAATGCATTAGTGTAGAAAGAGTAGTTTAGTAGGGTCTTAGCAAAAGTAAGTAACTTAGGTGTGTAAGCAACTTGCCTGTGAAGTACGTTATATAATGTTGCACTATGCTTAGACCTGTTATGCAACTTAGTCTTGTTTTACCTACTGTAGTAAAAAGGAATTTAGTAAAATATATAAGTAGAGCTAACTACTTTAAAGGCTTTAAATAAAATAATAATTAAAAATTTTATAAAAATTTATAGCTAATAGGTGTTAGAGTACTATTTACTATAAAAAAGCTTATATTATACATATATAATTAACATAAGAACTAAACATAGTCTATAAAAGGCATTAGTAAAGCTATAGCATAAGCGTCTTAGACACTCTAGACTAGCTATACTTAAACACTTTATATAGTAAGCTAAAGAAGTATAAATTAAAAAATTATAATAGTTTAATATAACTTATATAGTAGAGCTAAAATATAATAATAAATTAGCTACACACTATAAATTAGTAATAGTAGACTTAGTAAAAAACTATTAATTAATTTTTATACATATAAAGTATAAAGCATTATAAAAAAGTAAAGTTAAATGCTAATTACTAATAAGTATTTTAGCCTTTAGTAGAACCTTTACTTTAAAGATAATAAGCTTACTAAATTAATTATTAAAGCTTTTATAATTTTTTTTAAAAAACTATTATAATATTACTATAAAAGTTATTAAAGCTAATAATAAGATTATAATAGTAAAACTAGAGGTAAAACACTAGCTAGCATTACATAAAATAACTATTAAGCCTTTAGCACTAGATACATAAGCCTAGAATAGAGAAGCTAAATGCTTAAAAAGTGTAAATAAAAAAAGTTATAAGCTATATAACTAGATGCTAACTTACTATAGAATATATAGCTATACATTACTAAAGCTAGTGTATACCTATATAATTAAACACTAAACTATGCTAATAACTAAAAGACACTATATAAAATCTTCTTTATATAAGTAGCTTTAAATAATAAAGTTATTATATTAATTTAATAGCTAAGCTTTACATATCTAAAAGCTTATAGCTATAAAGTATTTATAATAACTAATAACATACATTAGAATAAATCTAAGCTATAAAGACTAGACGTAAAGGCGTAGATTAGATATCTAGTTAAGTACTAATTATTAAACATCTACTATGTATAGATACTACTACTAGTAAAAGTAATTTATACATATAATATTATTTTTAATAAATACTTAATTTTTAGTAGTAACGTACTTCATAGGCGAGTTGCTTACACACCTGAGTTGCTTACTTTTGCTAAGACCCCACCCTAACAAACTCTATTATAGCCTATAACAACCCGCTCTGGCACTATATAGTACAGTACAGCCTAGAATATTATTTAGATACTACTTCTACTTCTTACTTACATATTTGCGTGTTATGCCTAGTCTAATTACACTGTCTGCAGCGCCTTTAGAATAGCTTACTTACTTTAGCTTACACCTGCTTCTTTACCTTCTTTTTATTACTGCGCACTCTAAACTCTTTTAAAGCTATTAAGTGTAAGCTTTTTTAAATTATTAAAGTTTTTTCTACTTTAATCTGCTTTTTTTTATGTAATTTATATTATATAGTAGCTTTATTAGCTGCTTAAAGCTTAGTAATTTCTTATTATGCTAACACTAGCTTATGTGTAATTATTACTACTTTTTTTAAAACTTTTTTAAACACTTTAACTATAAAAGTTAGTAAACTATTTATATGCTTCTAAATTTTAATTTTTATAAGTATTAATTATAACTTAAGTTCTAAAGTATTACTTAAGGTTTATAACTACTAAGGCTTGTTATATATAAGTAGTAGTAGTAATAAAGTGCGTAACTTTATATTAAGGCTTATTATAACTTATTATAAGTTAAAAGGAACTAATTTAGCGCTTTAAAACTCTTTTTAAATATTACTAAAAGTAATTATAGTATTATAAGCTACTTTAAAGCATAGTAGAAACTTTATTTTTATAATATAAGTAATTTAGTTGCGCATAAAGTTTTTAGCTTAGCACTTATATACTTTCTTTAAAAAAGTAAAACAACCTACATTAAGTAGCTATAAAAAGTGTAATAAGTAAAAAAGTATATAAATAGTAATAATCTTATTATTTTTATAGTATTACTAAAAATAAAGTAAGTTATAGCTTTTATAGCTATTAATAACTAGTAGATAGTAGCTGCTAATAGTACACTTCTTTATATGCGCGTTAAAGTGCTTTAACTAGTCTAGACTAAGCTAATTAGTAGTCTAGCTGCGCTTAAAGATTATAATAACTTAATTTTAAAGTAGATTTTCTTTCTTATACTAGTTTAAAAAGTAGTTACTACTCTAAAAGATAATAAAAAGCAAAATAGCCTACTTTTTAGCATTAATGCCTTAGATAGCTGTTGTCTACTTCTAGTTACCTAGCTAGACTACTTTTAGCTGTTCTTATCTCTCTAAACCTATAACAACTGCTCTAGTAGATATCTAGCCTATTATAAACTTTATTTTATTAAAGTTATACATGTTGTTATTTTAGATACTATACTTAGCTTTAATATTCTTTATAAAGTTAAACTAGCCTTAAATTACTATAAAAATTTTATAAAAAGCTTTTTTATAGTTATACTTACACTTAAACTTTACTTTAAGCTTTAAGTAACACTTAATAAACATATTAAGCTAGTTTATGCTAATATAGCCTATATTATGCTTAGTATGTAAAGAATTAGCTATATTAGCTATAGCTACTAGCTAGAGGGGAAATCCTTACGCATCTAGCTTAAGTATGTGCTAAATAATTACCTACTCTTTGTTATTATTTAGCTTTTATAAGTTAGCTATATAATTAGCTTAAAAAAGTTGTCTAGTGTGTTAGTTACTTATTATTTTTTAAAAGACTTTATAGATAGCTGCAGTGCGTTAGTTAGAAAGTATTATGTTTTATTTAAAAGCCTAAAGTGTAAGCTACATCTAATGTTTCTTTAACATATTTAAGTAGTGTTATTAAGAATGCATTAGTGTAGAAAGAGTAGTGTAGTAGAGTCTTAGCAAAAGTAAGCAACTTAGGTGTGTGAGCAACTCGCCTATAAAGTACGTTAAGCCTAAAAACTTAATAAATAACTTTATATATAACATAGTAAAAAAAAATTACTATATATATTAAAATAATTAAGCTTCTAATACTTAGTTATTAGCTAGAAATAGAGTTATTTTATAAAAACAACACTATAAATAATATATTAAATTTTAATAAAGTAGACTTACTAAGCTACTATTAAGAAAGAAAGATTAGAGATAACTATCTATTTTTTTTAAATACTTTGCTACTTATAGCATTACTTATATAGTTAATAGCTAGAGCTATACTAAAGCTAAGCTAAATAAAGTTTTTAAAGACTATACTATAGGCTGTAGCTTTTATAGCTAGTATAAAATTTAAAAGTGTAAAAAAGCATAGTAGTAAGACACTAAATAAAGTAGCATTAATAAAAATGCTATTTAAAAAAAAACACTTTATAAAAGCTAGCTACTACTTTTTCTATTAACTTAAAAGTAACTAGAGAAGCACTTTTTACATAAAATGTTTAAGGTAGTAGAAAGAACGCACTTAGATAGTTATTAAATAATAAAATTTTAAATAAAGGTCTAAATAAAGCTAATTAAAGCAGCTAAACAGCAGATTCTAGATTATATATAGGTGTATACTTATAAGCTTAATAAGCACTATAGATTATAAAGATGTAAAGCGCAACTAGTAGTTTATAGCAATTAATAAAAAAACATTACTACATAAGATACATACGCTGCTACTCTAGTAAAACACTTATTTTAAATACTAATAGTAATATCTACACGCTTTAACTTAAAGCTTAAATAATATAATATAACTAATATATTTATATATATAGTAATTAACTATAATATCTACATGTAGATGCTAAAAGGCTATTAGAAACTAGGTATAATACTAAAGCTTTAAAAGCACTATATAGCTTATAAATTTCTCTTTTACTTTAGTAACACTATTTTATAATAACTTTTAAAGGCCTTAAGTTCTTAGCTGTTTTATATAAACCCTACTATATAACTAAAGCTAGAATTTTTTTTATATAAACAACTTTATTATTATGTATAAAAAAGCTTTAAAGTAGATGCATAGTATATAGTAAACTAGTTATAAGAAAAGTATACTTTAATAAAAAGTAAAAACTTATAATAGTTTCTAAGAGTTAAGATTATTAAAAATTAATAGTAATAAATAATTTAGCTATTATAAGCCTTATATATTAATAAGATAGCTAGGCTAGCTAATAAAAAAAACCTATAGCACACTACACTTATAAGTAGGATTAAACTTATGCTGTAATCTAGTTTTATAACTCTATTAAAAGTAAATTAATATTAGTAGAAGATTAGATCTCTACTCTTTATAGTAGTTACTATAAGACTAGACATTGCCTTTACTACATTACGCCTTATATAGTTTCTTATAAATTCTACATCTAACTATTAGAATACAGCTAATTAAGTTATCCTATACCTACATGCAACACAGACGTACGCACTCTAATTAGAAGAAGAAGACTACCTTATAGTAGTAAGTAATGCATTATTTATAAATAATACACTAAATAAAAAAAGCTTTTAAGGCTATATTATTTAACTATTTAGCAGATAAATTGCATAGTAAGTAAATAAATAAAATATAGTTATAATGTTAATAATAGAAGTAGAATTACTTACACTATTCTAAGTTACTAAAAAAGCTATGTTTATAAAAATGCTTTTTAATAAACTATAAGTTAAGCTGCCTAATTTAACTATTATAATTTAGTGTAATAATAAGCAGATAATTTAACTAGTAAATAAAAAAATATCTTAACTTTAAACTAAGCTTTAACATGTTAACATTTATAACTACTAGCTTTAACAGAAAGTCTTTTAATAAATAATTAAGGTTATCTATGTCCTCTCTAGCAAGATGCTTGCAGATAGACTTACTAAAGCGCTTTTAGCTAGTAAATAGCTAAGCTTTCTTTAGCAAATTTAGCTAGTTAACATTAGGGAGAGGATAGTTAGTTAGGAAGCAGATATAGAAGAAATTAAAGCAAGAATAGAAGCCCTAGAAGCATACTAAGGTTGCGCAATTAGAAACTAGCTTAAAGCATGTCTAAGCTAAGAGGGTGTGTCAGATATGCGCACCTACTATTAAGACAGAAGGAACGCTGGACAAAAGCTGCTACATAGTACAAGCAATAAGCTCAAACAGTATGTTGCTGCAAACTGCTGCATGTTGCAGCATTTTGCAATATTTTGCAACAAATTGCAGCATGTTGCTGCATTTTGCAATATTTTGCAACAAATTGCAGCATGTTGCAGCATTTTGCAATATTTTGCAACAAATTGCAGCATGTTGCAGCATTTTGCAATATTTTGCAACAAATTGCAGCATGTTGCAAGCTGGTCGCGCATAGGGCTAGTGCGCGAGGGACTCGGACCGGAAAAACAAAGCCGGGCAACACAGGCAGACAAAAAAAAAGATTGATCAATTAATACAATTAATCATCATCCTATACATCATATCCAAAACCCATCATTCATCTTAGAAAGCCCAGAAACAGTGCTTCAATCTAACAGTTATAGAATACTAGATTAATTACTATTAAATAAACAGCTAATGTTAAAATAAAAGTGTATAATACATATAAAAATAAGCTAATCTACTCTTGTCTAATGTAGTGAATTTAGACTTTAAATAGTTAGAATCTAGGTAAAAAACTTAGACAAATTACTACCTCTAAGATAGAGATTTTTTGCTGCTTATATACACGCTACTTCTTTATTCTATGCTTTACAGCATCTAGCTAATTTTTCTTTATCTATTCTAGTCTAATATAGCTATAATTAGCTAATGTTAAGTTTAATTATAACATTATCCTCTTTTATAAAAACAAAAGTACATTTTTATATAACCTAATAAGTTAATAGTAAAAGTAGTAGTAAGACGTTAAGTAGTAGTAGGAAAGTAAAAGAGTTTCTTTGTTACTTAACATAGTAACAAAAGGTATTCTAGGCTACTCTACTAAAGATAAACGTTATAGTAAAAGTTTATATATAATAGTAGTTGTTAAATAGGCTCTTTTATCTAGCTGCTTATAGTATAAGCACTTAAGTAGCAAGAGTAAGAGTAGTGTACAGTGTGCACAGCGTACGAAGTAGGTAGGGTGGAGGCAACATGTTTCTAGTTCTATTGCTCTGTCTTTCCTCTGTACAGAGGAAAAGGGGAATATCTAGATGTTCGCGCACAGATGTTCGCGCACAAGCATTATGTGACATAGTTACATGATCCTTCTTGTACGCGATAAATATCTAGACTGTAACGCTGTTGCTACGTATAGACAGTAGTAGTATTCTATATATAAAGTATAAAAAGCTACTAACTTTCTTTTTTCCTTATCTTTTTTCTCTCTACTTATTTATTTCTTATAGTAAGTAATTTTAAACTAGTTACACTTAAATATATTTAATTAACTTTAGCTATAACGTACTTCATAGGCGAGTTGCTCACACACCTAAGTCGCTTACTTTTGCCAAGACCCTACCCTAACAAACTCTATTCTAGCCTATAACAACCCGCTCTAGCACTATATAGTACAGTACAGCCTAGAATATTATTTAAATACTACTTCTACTTCTTACTTACATGTTTGCGTGTTATGCCTAGTCTAATTACACTATTTATAGCGCCTTTAAGATAGCTTACTTACTTTAGCTTATACTTACTTCTTTGCCTTCTTTTTATTACTGCGCGCTTTAAACTCCTTTAAAGCTATTAAGCATAGGCTTTTTTAAATTATTAAAGTCTTTTTTGCCTTAATTTACTTTTTTTTATGTAATTTATATTATGTAGTAGCTTTATTAGCTACTTAAAGCTTAGTAATTTCTTATTATACTAACACTAGCTTATATATAATTATTACTACTTTTTTTAAAACTTTTTTAAACACCTTAACTATAAAAGTTAGTAAACTATTTATATACTTCTAAATTTTTATTTTTATAAGTATTAATTATAACTTAAGTTTTAAAGTATTACTTAGAGTTTATAACTACTAAGGCTTATTATATATAAGTAGTAGTAGTAATAAAGTGTGCAACTTTATATTAAAGCTTATTATAACTTATTATAAGTTAAAAGAAACTAATCTAGCGCTTTAAAACTTTTTTTAAATATTACTAAAAGTAATTATAGTATTATAAGCTACTTTAAAGCATAGTAGAAACTTTATTTTTATAATATAAGTAATTTAATTATGTATAAAGTTTTTAGCTTAGCGCTTATATACTTTTTTTAAAAAAGTAAAACAACCTATATTAAGTAGCTATAAAAAGTATAATAAGTAAAAAAGTATATAAATAGTAATAATTTTATTATCTTTATAGTATTACTAAAAATAAAGTAAGTTATAGCTTTTATAGCTATTAATAACTAGTAAATAGTAGCTACTAATAGTACACTTCTTTATATGCGCGTTAAAGTGCTTTAACTAGTCTAGACTAAGCTAATTAGTAGTCTAGCTATACTTAAAAATTATAATAACTTAATTTTAAAGTAAATTTTTCTTTTTATACTAGTTTAAAAAGTAGTTACTACTTTAAAAAATAATAAAAAGTAGAATAGCCTACTTTATAGCATTAATGCTCTAGATAGCTATTATCTACTTCTAGTTACTTAGCTAGACTACTTTTAGCTATTCTTGTCTCTCTAAACTTATAATAACTACTCTAGTAAATATTTAGCCTATTATAAACTTTATTTTATTAAAGTTATATATATTATTATCTTAGATGCTATACTTAGCTTTAATATTCTTTATAAAGTTAAACTAGCTTTAAATTACTATAAAAATTTTATAAAAAGCTTTTTTATAGTTATACTTATACTTAAACTTTACTTTAAGCTTTAAGTAACACTTAATAAATATATTAAGCTAGTTTATACTAATATAGCTTATATTATACTTAGTGTATAAAGAATTAGCTATATTAGCTATAGCTACTAGCTAAAAGAGAAATCTTTACATATCTAGCTTAAGTATGTGCTAAATAATTACTTACTTTTTATTATTATTTAGCTTTTATAAGTTAGCTATATAATTAGCTTAGAAAAGTTATCTAGTGTGTTAGTTACTTATTATTTTTTAAAAGACCTTATAAATAGCTGTAGCATGTTACTTAAAAAGTATTACATTTTATTTAAAAGCTTAAAGTATAAGCTATATCTAACATTCTTTTAACATGTCTAAGTAGTGTTGTTAGAAATGCATTATTATAAGAAAAGTAGTGTAGTAAAGTCTTAGCAAAAGTAAGCAACTTAGGTGTGTAAGCAACTTGCCTATAAAGTACGTTAGAGGATTTTTAACTTTTCTTAACTTAGCGTTTTTCTAAGTAAATTAATTTTTAGTTTTATTTATTCTTATCTATTTTTATTCTATTTAGTCTACTATAGCTAATAATTTACCTTACGTTCTAAACTAGCAATTTAAGAATAAAAAAGTAGCTTCTTTTTCTAGTTTAATAAAATCTTTAGTTAGACTTTATAAAGTATTTCTAAACTCTTTACATTTTCTTTCTTTTTAAAATAAGGTTCTTGTTAAATAGGCTCTTTTAGCTAGCTGCTTATAGTATAAGCACTTAAGTGTAAGGCCAAGATGGCGCTTACGTGCGACAGGTATATATACTATTCTGCACCTGAAAATTAATGTTGGTTGATTATTCGCACCTTTTTAGTTGTATTGGCGTAGTGGTACAGAGCTCCGTCCTTACATAATAATCAACCAACGACGAGGACGGTCGCGCGTTTGACCCACACCTCGGACAGCTTAGCCAGTTTTTAGACTGAAACGTGAGGCGGCCTCTTCTAGCGCCACGTTGTAGCTGCTGGGAGGTCTAGTGTATATGGCTTAGCTGGCGTGGGCCACTAAGCGTTGTGTTGTTATTTATCCCGCGCCTCTGGGCCGCAGGTGGTTAGCCTCTGGCCGGTAACCGAGACATGCGCATGGCGCCTCTGAGCTGCGGGTAGGTCATGTGACGCCTGGGACATGCGTCTGCTAAGAAGGGGGATAATGTAAGGCCAAGATGGCGCTTACGTGCGACAGGTATATATACTATTCTGCACCCGAAAATCAACGTTGGTTGATTATTCGCACCTTTTTGGTTGTATTGGCGTAGTGGTACAGAGCTCCGTCCTTACATTAAGTAGTAAAAGTAAGAGTAGTGTACAGTGTGCACAGCGTACAAAGTAGGTAGGGTAGAGGCAACATGTTTCTAGTTCTATTGCTCTGTCTTTTCTCTGTACAGAGAAAAAGAGGAATATCTAGATGTTTGTGCACAGATGTTTACACACAAGCATTATGTAACATAGTTACATAATCCTTCTTATGCGCAATAACTATCTAGACTATAACACTATTGCTATGTATAAACACTAGCAACTTTCTGTTTTTATCTAAGAAGTTGCCTTCTGTACTAGTTACCTTTCTTCTATTTATGCAGATCTATCTAAATATGTTCTGCCTATACTCTACCCTATTTGTTAGAACTTGCCCTAGTGATGCTATACGTTAGGATAGGCTAGTTATGCTTTGTAAATAGCTCTGTGGATAATGTAGAGTGTTTAAGCTATTGTTATCTAGCCTTGTACACTTGTCCTGTGAATGTCTGGCGGTGTACAGGCTGTTTGTGCGGGATTCTGTGACAGGATAGTGTGGGATCCTTGTGTAGAGAGGTGCGTGCGATAGAAAAGACAAAAGGAAATAGGCCTTGTACAGAGGTGTTGTTAGTCTAGTTAGTCTAAGGTATCTTTGCGCAAAGGATCTAGCTAGTCTACAGATGCTTCTATTTACAAAGCACAACTAGCCTATCCTAACGTACAACATCACTAGAACAAGTTCTAACAAATAAGGTAGAGTATAGGCAGAACATATTTAGATAGACCTGCATAAACAGAAGGGAAGTAACTAGTATAGAAGGCAACTTTTTAGACAAAAACAGAAAGTTGCTAGTGTTTGTATGTAGCAATAGTGTTATAGTCTAGATAGTTATTGCGCATAAGAAGGATTATGTAACTATGTTACATAATGCTTATGCATAAACATCTATGCGCAAACATCTAGATATTCCTCTTTTTCTCTGTACAGAGAAAAGACAGAGCAATAGAACTAGAAACATGTTGCTTCTACCCTACCTACTTTATACGCTGTGCACACTGTACACTACTCTTACTCTTGCTACTTAAGTGCTTATACTATAAGCAGCTAGCTAAAAGAGCCTATTTAACAAATAGCATAAATATACTACTATAAAACTACCTTTTTACTTTTATTATTTATTAAATATTACTAAAGTTATTACCTTTTAAATATTGTTTAATTCTATTTAAATTAGCTAGCTAAATATTAGTGTAATAAATTTAATTTATAAAGAGAAAATTTAGAAGCTAAAATAAGCTTTAAAATAAGCTATTAATTATCTAATTTAGATTAAAACTAATAGAGATAGTTGAAGTTAAAGTTTTACTACTAATATATACCTCTTACTATTCTAAGCTCCGCTTTTCCAAGACATTTATAAATTAGCGTAGTATGTTATTCTAAAGACTTAGTAGAGATAGGTAAAAGAAAACATAACATATAACTACTGCTACTAGTAAAGTTACAAAGTTAAAACTTGGACTATTTATAAATTAGATTTTTATTTATTATTTAATAAATTAATGTAGGTGTTGTAGAGTAAAATGCAATTTAAGTACAAAATGTTTGTTAGAGTAGACTGTTTACTTGTGTAGACTGCGTTGCTTGTAAAATATATTACTTATTAAAATCTAATTTAGTTTAAAAGTATAGTAGTAGTGCTATAATAATTCTTAGTTAGGCTAGTGCATATTAGAGAAAGTTTATAGTTACTATATTACTTAAAAATTAACAAAAGTCTCTTAGACAGCTAGACAGAGAAAGCGTTTTTACGCCCCTAATTAGCTAGCCTTGTTAGTAGAGGACCTAGTAGGGGTAGCCCCTTCTATTCGCAGGGGGAGAGGGTCCTCAGGGGCTCCGAGCTTCTCTGCACAGTTGGCCGAGCACTTGAGATAAGCACTTGATGAGTTTGCCTACACCGCTCGTGATCCGCCACGAAAGTGACTCAGTCTGGCTTGTAGGTCTAGCGATACAATACTTAGCATGGCAACATAGAGAAGAGGACACGGAAAGTTTTCATGCTTCCTAAAGTAGGTAGAAATATACGACTTGCGACATGGTACGTCAAGGAATCACCGGACAACGAATCCGGCTTCAGAGATGAGATAAGTCGTGTAGAAGAGGCACACAGCCAATGTCCGGAATAGCATGTCCTCAACATACGGCCACCTTCGATCTATCTCTTACTACCGCTCCCGTCTCTACGACTCTTGGATTATTACCAATTAGGACTACAGCCCTTAGTTCGCCTTCTTCCAACCACTCCACCTCCAAAATGTCCTCCAACGTCTGCCTTTGTAGCAAAACCTGGCATCCCACCAAACAGCCCCCACTTCACCCCTTTCTCATGCTCGCGATCCCTAACCTAACCGGAAGCCCGAATCCCGATCCATTAAGGCACATCCGACGAATTTCGGCTTCTCGCCAAGCCCACCACCCATAAACAACGCTTAGTCAGACTCAGCAAGAGGCTTTCAGCAGCCAATAAACGCCGCCAACTAGATGGTATATGGTGGCTGCCCAATACACTCACTGCAACGGCTGCAGTGACGAGTAGTGACGAGTATGTTGGAGTTAGAGTTGGCAGGGATGTTGTGGAGCTGCGCCCCTTCGGAGGACGGTGTGATGGCATAGATGTCTTGTGCTAGATAACGTTATGGGCTGGGGGTTAGGAGAGATCGGTGATAAGAGGGATTGGTGGTCAGAGGAAGTGAAGGTGGAGGGAGTGTATATAATAAGGTGAGGAAGGGCGGGACAATAGACAACCAGTTCTACTTCTACCTCAAGTTGCGATCTTGACAAGGGTTTCCCTCACACTCAACCTCTACGAAACCCATTACCTACTCCCACACAACCAAATCGTAACTCATCTATATAAAGAGCCACACCGAATTCAACGAACATGTCCTCCCCAACTCCCGTTTGGTTCATCACAGCCGCCAGCTCCGGATTTGGCAAATACATGGCCTTCGAAGCTCTCTCGCGCGGCCACAAAGTCATTGCTAGCGCCCGCAGCACCACCAGAATCCAGGATCTCAAGGAAGCTGGAGCTGACATAGTTACTCTAGACGTGACTTCCCCCCTCCCTGAGTTGCAGAAGACTGCGAAAGAAGCCAATGACAAACACGGCTACATCACGCATCTTGTTAATGCTGCAGGATACATCCTCGCGGGTGCGGTGGAGGAGACCTCGTAAGCATTAATCTTAAAGTGGTCCTCTGGTGGTGTTGACCTATTCTAATATATCCACAGACCACAAGAAGATTTTGATCATTTCAATACAAATGTCTTCGGCATGCTCAACGTCAGCAAAGCCTTCCTACCCTACCTCCGCAGCACCTGCGGCGAAAAGACAATCTCGAACTTCGGCTCCATTGCATCGTGGGTGGGAGGAGCAGGCTATGCGCTTTACAGCGGTTCCAAATGGGCTTGTTCTGGGATTTCTGAAGCTATGCGCGCTGAGCTCGCGCCTTTCAATATCAAAGTGACTTCCATAGAGCCGGGATATTTCAGAACGGGATTTTTGAACCCTGCTGCGAGGGTTGAATCGGCAGTTCGGATTAAGGCATATGATGAGACGGAGGTTGGAGCCCTGCGGAAGAAATTTACGGAGGTGGATAATAATCAGCCTGGGGACGTGAAGAAGGGATGTAAGGTGCTGATTGATATTTTGACGCACACTGGTCTTGCTGAGGGCAAAGAAATCCCGATTCGAGTAGCGCTAGGGTCAGACTCCCCACTGGTGATTATGAACAAGATTAGACAGACTGAGGATTTGTTGAAGGAGTGGGATCTGATTACCACAAATACGGATCATGAGTGAGGGAGGTGGTAGTATGTAGGTGTCAGTAGATATATCTAGCAAACTCAATCAGCTAAATTTTGGGCTTTCCTTCTAGTCCTTTTGGTGGTGATTTTATGCGTCCCTGTGCACCATGTTTCGGCTCCCTGTCATGGTTTGCAGATCTAGCTTCTCCCCGTAGGCTGTAGCTTTTCCAGATCGACAGAAGTAACGGGAAAAGTGTTCGGGATTTGGATTATTTAGTCCTGGTCTGAGACAGCCCACTACGCGCTCTGCCGCTTTATAGATGTTCCACATCATCCAAACCTGCTCCAACTGTTTGCGCCCAGCTTTTTGGTTGATACATACAGCAGCTGCTCACAAGACCCTTGGATGGTCGGGCTTGTGCAGGGCGCGCAATGCCGCTTCAAGATTCACCGTCGCGTCAAAGGCTGTTCTTGCCTCTAGTTTAACTCTTTCTATTTAACATAGCACTAGTTTCCTAAGATACCCTAATTAGGTGTTAACTATAACGCCGTAGCTTTAGATAGAGTAAGCTAGACATTCTCACTAGTTATCTATTAAATTATAAAGCCTACATTAGTTTCTTAAAAAATTTTAAGATAAAATTAAGCGCAGTGAAGTCACTAGTTAGATATCTAACTTAGATCTTCTTTAAAAGCTTAATTGTGTCTTCTATGCCTTTAAAGCTGAAAAGCAAAGATTAGTAAGCTTCTAGTAATAATTCCTGTTTCTAGAGCCTTCTTCTACTTGCTCTCTTTTGCTTCCTATAATGTCTAGTCCTCTAGATCCTAACTAGCTTCCTATCTTAATACAGGAGGTGACTGTAATAGCAGCTGGTAAATGCCTGATAACAGTGTTGAATTTAATGAAGAAGAACTGTGTCCTCACTACAGAACTAGGTTTTATACAGCAACGCCTCGCTGGCTTAGGTCTAGCTTAGGAGTAGCGCAGAAGATGGGTATAGTGATAGACGAATCCTTGAGGAGACTCAGGGGCTCGAGAAAGGATATATATGTATTAGAGCTCTCCGGGGAGAGTCCGAGGCAAGTCTTAGTTAACCGTGACACAGCTTAAGAAGACTATAAACCTATAAATGTCTTAGCGTGCTCTGTGGTCACAGAATGCGAGGATCTGCGGGAGCCTTCTTTAGCGTCTCCTCTAGATTTTCCTATACTGCTAAGACAGGTTTAGCGCAAGGTCACATGTCTAGGTTATAATAGGCGTCATAACTAAGGCTGTGCTTGTCCTAAACAGACTTTGTTATTTCCCTAGCATCTTTGCTTGCTTTAAGCGACAGCCTAAAATATCCATATACTCATTAGTCGTTACATTCGTAACAGAAGGTTACTAGAGAATGCCCTGGGCAAAGTTTGCTTAGGATCAATTGTGAAGTCGTTGTTGTAAAAAAAATTCGGCTCCGACTCTCGTATAGTCGCCCACGAAATGCATAGCGTCCTCGAAAGCACACGAAGGATACCCATGACATCGCGAATAGTAGAGTTGAGCCGCTTTCGTGCAGCAAAGCAATTACTCCATCCCATTGCACAACACAAAAGCAAAAGTCAGTTCCAAGCCTCCCGTAATACATCTCGCACCCTTAGACGATAAAGCGTTATGATATCAAGGAGTGTTGGAAGAGTTCCTATACCCACGCTTTCGTATTCAAGGTACGCGAACCCTCCTAACCCGATTCGGTAACACATTCCACGCCACCCAACGACACTCATTCATCTGAGACAGCTCCAGGAACCTTATTTCATCCACTTCTAGGGTTGCGATAGGTTACGGTTATGGACAGGTTGCAGAGGCATTCCCTCCCTCACTATTCCAGCCCAGTGCCGGGATCTGCCGCTCCCAATCATGCATGCCAAAGCTGGAGAACTCATGCAAGCCCGTGCATGCTGCAAAATGCGTGTTTCTCATCACCCTCGGCCAAGATGTTTGCTGCTTGCTGTGCAGCTCGCACTGCAGCTCGACCGGGGCCAAATACTCCGCGACCAGAACTGAACTGATCGTCGGTTCTGTGCTCCACATTCCGCATCTCTTAAGGCTGAGGACAGCAAGGGTTGTTAACTGTCACAAAAATAAGTCTCAAGGCCCTTTCAGCCTGGACTACAATTTTTCAAGGATGAAGAACAAGGTAGGTTATACGAAACGCCTTTGCTCAGGCCAAGTACAGGGCTCTGAAATTTTACTTGAAATGCGGCCGTCTTAGCTACTGCCAAGTCGGGTTATCGTAGAACAAGCAACTCCGCTTGTAAAATGCTAACAAAGAAACCACCCAAGGCCTTACCCAGGATTATTAGCTTGTGAGAGGGTTTCGAAGTTTCAAACCCGAGTATCAGCAATTGGGGAGTAAATGCGTTCCTCACTTCCACCGCGCTCACTATCGATATTGGATTCCTTCCGTAACAGCACCCTCGGCTCGTTCATTGGATTCGTAATTGGCATCATGTCAAATTCTTCATTCGGAGTATTCGTCGTGGCCTGTGATCGATCGCTAGAGCTGCCGCCGATATATTTCGCAGATGTCTTTTGTCCAGATTTGCTGCCACTCTTGTCGCGACTGTGATACTTGTAGCCCGCAGTCCCGCGAGTGCGCTCTCGCTGAGCTTTGAAGAAAAGCGCTTTGAGGGAGGGGATAGATGCACACCAGATGCCAATGTTGACTTCGATCATACTCCAGATGTTGATGGGGACACTGTCGTAGAAGGGGTCTTTTGACTCCGTGTAAATGCGAATCGAGTGGAGTCGGACGATAGAGGCAATACAACTAAAGATACCGAGACCGAACACGAAAATGAGAGCAGCTTTTTCGCGCCCTGGTCGCTGAATAGACATGAGCGTCTTGACTGGCAGGGCAAGGATCCAGATGTCCGTGACAATATTGAACGAGGAAGTGACTGCGCTAGGATTAGCAGGCACTGAAGGATGGTTGTGGAGTACATACAATAGAAGAAAGCAGTGGTGTTGATGCAGTGCCCATTGACTAAGCCGGTAAAATCCCACATCTTGTGAAGAGGGATGCACTGTGTGAGACAGCAGATGACGCAAATCGCAACAAACACTGTCAGTAACCAGATGGTGAGCTTGCAGCCGCGTTCAAAGCTTTTCTCAACCGCTAGATCGAGATATCAGAACTTGGTTCTTCGACCCGAAGGAAGGTTCAATACCGATGCGAAGATAGAAAAACAGAATAGAGGTCTTTATAGCGTAGACGACGATGTAGTAGATGATTTCGATTCCAAGCGTGGTTGTAATCATGTTCGTCATTTGCGACAGCTTCAATTCATTGCCACTGTACCCCATCCCGTTTTCGCGAAGAACGTATATGCAAGCGAGATATCCAATTGTGAAGATCTAATTGTGTTAGTGATGAGCTTTTGACCACATTATAAGCGCATGCCAATGCCACCAGCATCATCCAGTCGTCCTTTCCAAAGTTACGAACAATGATCTGTCGTGAATAGAATCGAAGTGCTACGATGATGACTAGTAGTGTGTTAGTTTGGCTCATTGAATGGCTCGTTGGTAGGGAGGAAATTTACCCGACACAGCAGTCATCGCTGTTGCAACCCCAGTGCAAGAGTCTTGTCGAGCCTGCTCGTCGGCACGATCCATGGTGTTGGCCGTAAGGTGTAGTTCAAGATGGAGTTAGGTAAAGCGAAGCAATAGAGCGCGGTGAAGCTGATAGACTACTAGGGAGTACCGACAACCTTTTAAAGATGCAAGACTATACCAAGAGGTGGGTCCTACGGTGTTCGGTACGCTGGGGCTGGTACCGTTTCATGGCATGATGTCCTGAAGTTGCTTGCCACCAGAAAATGGTGGATATCTCCGCTCATAACTCAGGTACTAGACCAACGAGCTGTTCCCTGCAGGGACGACACATTAGCTGGTTGAACTATTCCGTACTCTGCATGAACCGAAACTTTATATTTGCGAACCTCACAGCTAGTTCATGGTCCATAGGGCTAGCTTGTCAAGGTTGCCAAGATCATCAAGTGACAAACGTGCATTGCATGCAAATGGCCAATGGGATGAAGTCTGGGTCTCGATCCGGAACTAATGTGTAAATCTTGGTGACCATTGTTGGGGAGCTTAGTATCCGAACCTGCCGGTAAATAATGTTCAACCGTTTGACTGGAGTTGGAGGCGTTCAAAAGCCTGATCGTGTTTTGGGGGAGTTACGCACCCACTGCAACTCTACAGTTTGAGAGTTGAGAGGGTCTGTTGTTTTGCAGGTAATGCAAATTAGCCTAAACCGCACATCAATGCAAGTCAACGTGGGTAGCAACTAATGACAGTGTCGGATTCGTATTTCCCCATAACACGTGTCTGTTATTCTGTACGTCAACAAACATTGGCCGGGTACTCAGGTTGCCATCATTGTCACTCCTTGACTGGCGGAACTTTGTTGAAGCACACTGAAAAGTTTGGTGCTAGTTGACAGCGGAGGCGATTCCGCGTACTCTGAAAATTGCAATAGCGGACATGTTATAACCGAGCTAGGTGGCTGTTTGCTCTGGACCCGAAGTTCGGTTTGGATAGCACTTGGCACTAACGAGTGGTCGGAAGATTCAGAACGCCCGCATAAATGAGGCAAAACAGCTGACACTGGAGGGGGAGATAACGTGCTGGTGATAGCGGCGCAAACAAGCGGATGAACGCAATTCCAAGCAACAGGAAGTAGCGATACGAAGAGGCTGTTGGAGATCTCGTGAATGATCACCCAAACATTTGGACAATCGCATCATGATGGGCTTCGGCCTTGCATGTCGCAATTGCAGCTGAACCTTCGGCTACACTGGTTTGATACTTAGTATGCGGAGATATTGCTCGGATGGGAATTCGAGGACCTCAGTAATGTGGGGCCTGTACCTCGAGTCAGGCATTGCGAACGTTGGGTGACCGTGACACTGTAAGCACCTTGACACCAAATCTGATGACGACCTTGAGCCTCGCTTAACAGATGGATTAAAATTGAGTTCGGAATTTGGCGGTGAAACTTGTTCTATCATCCTCTCTTTTACGAGTGGATATGCGAAACCCGAGGATGTCGATGTAAGGATTGTAGAATGATCGGTGAAATGTTGGTCAAGCCAACGGCACGCAATACCGCGAATCTCGATTCTGGAAGTAGGGGTCTGCGAGCTAAGAGGACCGAGACTCAGTCCGGAAAATCTGATCTTTTCCCCCCAGTGGATAACGTGTGTGGCTCGTCTGATGACAGGCCAAATGTTGGTTCCCCACATCCTGCAGTACATAAGAGGGTAAAAAGAGCGACGGAACCCCCTCTGGGAATCAGGACACGCCATGAGTGACGCGTGTTCATCCAGCAACGCCATTGGTCCTAGAGAGCACCCTTCCTATGGTTTATTCTAAGGCGGGGGAATACTATTAAGCGGACGCAGCTCCGCACCGGGCCGCGCTCATGGAGAAAGGCGAGGATGAGAGGGGAATAGCCAGACGCAGGGACAGCTACCTCATCGATGAGTGTCTACTAGGATGATTTTTTTACTAAGACGGGATCAAGTCAGCAGGCTCTTGAAGTTGAGAGGATCAGCAAAGAGCAAATGAGGATGTGAGGTACGTACAGTAGTTTGCCTGCATCGGATGCTATGTCATGCATACTCCTCGGTTGACTCTGATTACCTCGCCGAATTCTTACGAAGATGTTAAGGCAGTTGGTGGTGCATTGTCGTACTTTTACCGTACGTTGAACGTGTCATCTCGAAAGGAGCGACCTCAAAAGAAGGCTGGCCGTTTCCTGATCATCAACCATTAACCAGGCATCTGGGACAAAATGCCTTCGTGAACGTCCCGCGCCGTTGCAAAATTCCGATGGATGTGCTTAGATACCTGTCCCTCATCCTTCAGCCTAAAATAGGGAAGACGAGAGTTTCGTAACATCCCAACCTCCTAACCCTAATTCGGAAGGAAGTGTCCTAAAAGCAGTCTTCCAGTGCCCAAAGCGACGATGAGTTCCGTTCTCGCGCGAAATACAAGGATATGAACTTCGAGACTGGGAGGAAAGATTTGACGTTGGATTAAGGTTGAATATGTGGGGGATGTGACGGTGGGATTTCTGTCGTGTTTAAGGATGGTGGATTGGTGTGTGTTGCTTTTCTCGGTGAATTATAGGGTTGTTATACTTTTCCTTCTTAATAACGGTGGAAAGTGCTCTCCCCCTTCTTCCATTTCAAGGATACTTCACGAAGACCTCGGACTCGAGATCTATCACATGTCCCCTCAATCGTTTCCAACGCAACACAACCGCAAAAATCCCCAGCCAACCCAGGCCCGCAAAACACCTCCTAAAAAGGTCTGCGTCTATGCAAAAATCATCCGATCACCACCCAGCGCACTGGGACCCAGTCGGTCCGGCAGCGGGCGGCACGCGAAGTTGCCTTAAACGGCAGTTCATGAAAATCTGTAGAAAGCAGACAGCTTGGGACAGCGGGAAGGTACATCTTGATTGGTTATGTGGGTTGCGTTACACTTCTCCTGTGGGAGATTGACCGTGGATGTGGGAATTAAGAAATACAAGGAGTCTCTTTTTTTTTGGACTGGGGATTGTGGGCTGGGTTACCTTGACTTTGCGCAATCATGCGAGAAGAATTGTGCTTGCTTGGCCCATGATGTTTACATTGAGTGAGTAAAGGAGGTTTTGGTAAAGTGGAACGTTCTAATTCCTAGACATGGGGATTGAAAGAACACATTTCATCATCATGTCAGCATGGTTTAAAAAAAATGACAAGAGGGGAAAGTCAGCGAACGCCTTGCAATGCCAGATCATACGGTGTGCTGCTTGCCGTACCCATACCACCATGCCAATGCAAAAAAAAAAAAAAAAAAGAAACAGGGCGTCAACTACCAAGCCCGCTTTAATAGAAGCGTGAAAGCACGCGAAGAATCAATATGTCCAAAATCCATTCAAGAGCAAAAGACTGCGAAAACAAAAATCTAGGAGTCTCTAGGCTTTCACGAATGCTGCACCAGGTCAGCTTGTTATGTTACAGTCGAGTGAAGGAGGGGCGTGACTCACTAGCATCGATTTGAATGACTTGTGGCAAGGTCAATTTGACCTTGTTCCGGTAAAGCGCCCTTTGGCTCGTCTGCAGCGGAGTGCCCTCAAAGTACACCGTCTTCAGCTCCTCCTTGTCCCTCAATTCTTTCTCTACCTCTTCAAAGCTGCTGAACTTGCAGTAGCTTGCCCAGAATTCCTCCAGCTTTTTGAGCTGAGAGAGCCCAGTGAGGTGCTCGATTGGGTTGCTGCTTATGTCCATGACTCGAAGCTGGGTATTGGACTCGAGTCCCGACAGGTCTGTGAGCGCATTGTGTGATATGTGTAGTTCTTCCAAGTTCTTGAGGTTGGAAAGACCGGTGATGGCAGTGAGTCGATTCGATTGAATGGAGAGAATTTTGAGGTTGCTCAGCGTGTCGAGGCCCTTGATCTCGGTGATTCGGTTCTTCCCTAACCACAGTTCCTCCAGAGCCGTCAAGGTTTCAAGGTTCTCTATTGACTACAGCAAAGTAAGTTTTATTGTCCAGAACACGCAACAATGGACCTACGCGTATCCTGTTCGCGCCCAGTTCCAGCTCCCGGAGATGGCTTAGCCCGTCCAAGCCTTCTATTGCACTGATTTTGTTCTGTACGAAGTACAACTCTCGCAGTTTCGTAAGGTGATTGAGACGCTTGATATGCTTGATTTTGTTGAACGATAGATCGAGCAAGGTCAGCTCAGTGAAGGCATCAAAGCCCTTGATGTGTGCGATTAAATTGTCATAAAAATCGATTTCGTGTAGCGTGGGTGCAAGTGATTCTGGGAGCTCAACGTGCGATATTTGGTTTTGACGTAAACAAAGACGCTGTAATGTGTTAGCAAGGTAATTCGTAAAGCATAAGGATGCATACTTGAAGATTCTTGAACCTCTCTAGTCTCAGGGCTGGGATGCTTGAGACCTTGCAGTGGATCAAGTCAATATCCTCATCGTCCTCGTTGACGTCGTCCAGCAAATCTTCGTCGGCGGCTAGCTGCTCGGGAGGGGGACCCTCATCCTCAGACATCTCTGGCTCGCTCTGAGCATCCGCATCTGCTGTCAGTGCATTCTTGTCTAGCCTCAATTTCCCGTCCCAGCCTTTGCTGTCCCTCGGTTTGTGGTCCTTGCCCTCATGATCGCGCGCTTCGTTGCTGTCGTTTGTTGCTGCGGGGTCGAGCTCGACATGCGGGGCAGATTCCGAGCCGGCCATGGTGGTGTTGGTGCAGTAGCCGGGCCTGTAGCGTAAAGGCAATGGTTCAGACGGCGGTCGAGAAGGAGAGAGTGGAAAAGGGAGACGTTACAGAGACAAGGAGGAGTTGGTGTTGGTGTCGGTGGATGCTGCAGTGGTGAAATGATTATGCACGGAAGTCGGTGAAAGGCAGCCACGGTTGTGAAATTTGTGCAAGGATCGTGAGCTATGGGGTGATTATCGTCGTCGAGCTGTGCCTCAAGTAACCCTCCGACCAGGAAAGATTCAATAGAAGCCGTGTTTTGAATTTTGAAGAAGCTTGGAAAAGCATGCTTCTGCGCGATGAGCTTAGCTCTCGCGCGTCACAGTTCCGCGTTTTATTTCGTCTTGGCACCCGGCATCATCGACCAAGATTCATCTTCTCTAACACTCTAATATCCATTCTCCCCTCTTCTAGCCGTATGGACATTCGGCAGCAGGCATTATATCACGGCTGGCCAAGACACATCCTTCTGGAAGTAGAGCAGCATGTTCTCGATGTCCTTTCCTACCTTCTAGCCTGCTATTGTTGCTCATTCACAGTTTTCGTTCCACAGCGTCATTTCTCCTCCTATGCTCGTACAGTTTCTTGTCCACTACAAGTAGCATCCAAGTACTAGTCAAAACTGGCGATATGTTTCGATTTTTGCTCCTCGTGTCATGTTTAGTGCCCCGAACATCCTTCGCCTCTCAGCTGCCTCAATCTCGGCTGAGAGCAAAGTCTGCTTTCAAAGCGGGCTTCATCGCAACGGCCAAATTGCGCAGTATCTGGTGTATACAGCAATCTTTACGAAGACCGAACGATTGTCGTTTGTAATGAGAGTCACTTGCTCGAAGAACGTGTAGCCTTGACATGATTGCCGCGATAGTCAATGTTTTTAACTCTTGGTCAGCACCACCTTACAGATGTCATGTAACTACACCTGCAACTCTGTCAGCTATATATTCATGCCGAAGGACCCACAAAAACCTGCGATCATGCTGAAGAAGGGAGTTGCAGGGTGCTGCGACAATGTACCATCTAGCGATGAGGCTTGCCCCTTAGGTAACAGGCACTCAAGCAATCGCATATAACAGCTTGGATTCAAACGCAGTCGTAATTTTCCTGGTCCAGCGGATCCCGTCGAAACAACTTGCTTTAAATTTGCCTTCCTCATTCTGCGCAAATCCAATGACGCCCTCCAAGCCCACAATGCTTCGTCTAAGCTCAGAAGAAAGCTTTCACTTCGAACTCCTTCGAACACTAGCTCACTCCCACTATGGGGGCGCTGATGTCGGCGAAGTGCTACCTACTGCCTCCGAAATCACACCTAGAGACTTTGAATCTTACTACGCTACTTAGATCAAACGCACCGAATGGGTCCTCTCTCAAGCGGAGAAGTCGACAAATCTAGTCTCTATTCGAGAGGTAATGTATCGTGCCTGCACATACTTTCGCAGTGACGACCTCTTCCTTCATGACAATTGGAACGATCGAAGAATCATGTACTGTTGGGAGAAGCAGATGTATTGTTTTAACAGAGCGATGAAGCTTCTGTCTATTCCAGGAGAGAGGCTAAGAGCACCGGCAGAAGGGTTCGAAGTACCTATCTTATTCTTCCCTACGTCCCAAATTTTGGACGAGAAGTGGCCAACTATCACCATGGGCAACGGGTTTGACCAGTCCATGGAAGAGATGTAACAAGAACATGGCGTTGTGGCACTTGAGCGTCGCTACAACGTCTGCTGCTATGGTGGCCCTGGTCAACCAGACGTGAGACGGTATCAGAACTTTGGAGTCACTCACAAGTTGGAGAAAGTGGTGACACCAGTACTTGATCACCTTGCCACTCAGTCGAATGTCGACATGAGCAAGATCGGGCTAGTCGGGAACTCCATGCATGGACTCACCGCCGCAAGAGCTGCCTCCGAACACAGAATAGCGGCTGTCATGAGCATTGACGGTATCTATGACTTCGCTGCTGCTCCAACACTAAACCCGGAGCTTCTGACAAGGCTGCTCGCGCTCACAGATAATGATGCACTCCAAGCCTGGTATAGGGACATTTCGGCTCCCACCGGCCTTCGCTAAGCAGTAACTCATCGGATCTGGTCCTTTATAGTCAAGACACCAACCGAGTTCATGTACTTGGTGAAGAACTACATATTGGAAGGAATTGCTGATCAGATTCAATGTCCAGTATTTGTTGGGAACGCAGCACGAGACATGTTCATGAAAGTCTATCCGGAGGCAATGAGGGATGCTCTGGGAGACAATGCAACGCATGTGCTTTTTTACTAAGGTGCTGCAAGCGTGCACTATCATAAGGGTGCTTGGGACTTGAAACTGAAGTTTGTTCAGGATTGCTGCCTCATACATATATATACGCTCGTCGAATCCAATTTTTGGTTATGATTCAAGCGGACTATTTTCCCTTTGCAAGGTATTGGAAAAAGATCTCCATCAAGAGCCAATGTGTGTCATCCTTTCCAAGGACGTGACAATACGAACCAGGAATGTCTCTCATGGCTGAATCATTCCTTTCACTCAAACAGTTGACATAAAAGCCTAACTTTACTCCAACCACAATATGGGTCTATCATATCCACGCTTCTCGATCCACTGACAACCACTCTCCTTCCTTATCTTATTCTCGCCCTCAATACGAGTCGCTATCGACGCGCAACCCTCTGGTAACACCACGACACCCTTTCATAGAGCAATATTCGACCCCATGACGTTCCATACATGGAACGCTGTAGGGATCGGCACTTGAGAGGATGACTTTCAGTGTAACGGGCCGCTTCATGAGCCAAACCTATGAATGGTACTAGTCATGCAACTCCTCCCATCTAGCATGTGACAGTGTTGACTCCACAACTCGACCCAGGGCTCTGGCTTTCCAAACACGACAGTGGTCATGTCAAAGTCGTTGCGACTTTAAGGGGAAGAGGGATCGAAGGAACTCCTGCAAGGTCCAAGACATGATGGGATCATGGATGATTAAGAGCCAGGATCCAGCGGCAGAAGTGCTTTTGCAGGCTGGGATGAAGAGTAGCGAGACATGGGCGGGGACGGCTGATGTGCTTCGTGATAGGTTCCTTGTGCAGATGTGCTAAGATGTTAACCGCCCGTCGCACGGGCAAAGCGGCGTGTGGCTGCACAAAAACGGCCACAAAGAACGGAAGCTTCCAAGACGCGCATGAAGTTGAATATAGATTTGCATCCAGACGGGGGTAGGGGGGGAGGCAGTTTGCGGTTCTTGAAAAAGAAAGTCGAAGCATTCGAGTTGCGGAAGGGAGTCTGCTGCTACCAGGCCCACCACAGGCGATTGCATACCCTCGTGTGACTGCATTCATCAACGAGCGCATGCACCGCATCCCAATTGGCCCTGCGCTTGTAAACCCACTCGCCCAGCTGGAAGAGTGGTGGTTGAAGTTGAGGAGGACATGTCCAGGCCTGGCCGGCGCATCACGACCAGCAGCTTGCTAATACGAACGCGTGCTAGTCGCAAGCCAAGAGGACGAGGCAGTGGATTAATTCACGGGTGGCCCTCAGAACTGGTCTTTTACGAGAGCACTGCCAGTGCCAACGAAGCTGCGTGCTCGGCGACCTTCCGACCGACTTCTGCTCGCATTCACATTCACATTCACATTCACAGTCCCGTTTGCGACGCATCCCACCCTTGAACATCTACGCATCTCCCAGAGGCGAGCGTGGTGTTGCTGCTGACAGCAGCAGCAAAAGTGAAGGCGGCGTGCTCATTTCCGCCAGCGCCTTAGGCGAGGAACCAGCCTCATCTAACGCTACGACCAGTCGCGAGCTCCCCCCTACATCTGCACCTCCTCCCACAGCAACCGCTCGAGGACGCTCGCTCGCACTCCTACCCACGCCGCGCCCTCTGCAACTGCCTCCTCCATCTCGCGCGACTCCGAATACATCCCCTGCGTCCTGTCAATTGCCGCGTCTCGGGAAATCGAAGAAAGTCCGCTCTGCGCCGCGCCGGAACATCGATCCTCCATCCTCCACGAGGCAACTCCACCACGCGACAACGCGAGGAGCAATCGGCATCGAATACATTGCAAATCACGGCTGCGCCAGCTCCAGCGCCTTGAATAGGCACCCATAGCTCAACCATGAGCCACGATCCTCTGCACACTGCGGCGGATCCCCCTGGGCCGGCTGTGGCCTCCGAGAAGGCTCTGGCGGGCGACACCTCCGAGCAGGCAAACGGTGCCGGTACGTCCTATGCACATCACACCCCCAAGCTCATGTTGTGTGAAAGAGTATCCAGAGTGAATGCCGCGCTGACGGTCACTTAAGCAGGTCCACAAACGAACCCAGCCCCCAGTCCAAACGCACAGCTTCCCCCTCCGCGGTCAGCATCGCGCGGTCCACCATCAACAGAGAATCTCCAGAGAACAGGCTCGCGGTCTACACAGGGTGGCGAGAGCGCCGCCGCGACTGACGGTGAGCCGAAGAAAAAGCGATCGTTTCTAAATATCCCTCGCTCATCCTCACAAACGAACGACGAGTCCACCCCGACTGGAACAGGGTTGAGTGGGGCCACAGTGGCAGACTCGGAGAGCATCGGGCGGGGATCCAAGCATTCTAAGCGCAGTTTTATCGGCAAGCGGAGGGCGGGAAGCACTGCGAGCAGCAAACACTCTCAGCCGCACCCCGCGACATCGGAGAAGGTCGAGCAAGCAGCCTCGGCACCTACACTAGAGCAACCCGAAAGCTCGACAAGAATCAAAGGTAGAAAAGCAGGCGGTTTACTCTCGTGTTTTAGCTGCTTTGGTACGCCGAAAGATTCGCATCCTGTAGAGGAAGGAGCCCCAGAGAACGCGAAGCAGGCCGGCAAGGTGAAAGCAGGTCGAACTAGCCAGCCTACGCCTCTGAAAAAGCAAGACCCCAACGTAGCAGAATCTAGCACGGCAGACTCGAAGGAGCCATTTGACGAGAAGACGGGCGAATCGTATGGACCCAGCCGAGAGAATGAGAAGCCCATGCACGGCGACGCTACCATGGACAGGCCTTCAGGAGAGACGCCGCCCAAGATCGTGATGAGGACTTCGTCAACCTCAAAAAAAAATTCCCTAGATCAGCCGCTCCCGCCTTTGCCTAATCAGCCTGGCCGCCTAGATACAGTATCTAGTCCTTCGATTGAAGTCCAAGGACCCACGCCTGGAACAACACCAGTCCAGCCAGAACCTCGCGTATCTCAAGAGGGGCAGGAATTGATACATGACCGAACGGCTCAGCAGGAGCAGATGGACACCGATATGGAAGAGAAACACGAGGTGCCTCTTTCAAAAGAAGAGGTCCCTCATGTCCCCCATGTCCCCCATGTACCCCACGACGGAGAGACCAATGCTATAATTCCAGCTACTGGGAAAGATACTATGCACCCAAAGGTTGACTTACCTCCTCCACCCCCGCCTGAAAATCGACGACCGGGCCCACAGAACGAAGATGCACCAAACCCACCCCTACCGGACGCATCTGAGAAAACTTGTCTACTCCCCCAGATCAAGCCAGAGTTCAAAGGGAAGAAGTGTCTAGTACTCGATTTAGACGAGACATTAGTGCATAGCAGCTTCAAGGTAATTCAAGCCGTTGGTTACGCTGCGTTTGACAACACTAACAAGTGACCAGATCCTTCACCAAGCCGACTTTACCATTCCCGTAGAAATCGAGGGACAGTACCACAATGTCTACGTCATTAAGCGACCTGGTGTTGATGCCTTCATGAAGAGAGTTGGCGAGTTGTATGAAGTGGTTGTGTTCACAGCTTCCGTCTCCAAGGTGAGTTGATGTGAAGTATTTACGTTCTGATACGCTAATCTGTTATAGTACGGTGACCCTCTGCTTGATCAATTGGACATTCATAACGTAGTACACCACCGGTTATTCCGAGAGAGTTGCTTCAATCACCAGGGCAATTACGTGAAGGTAGGACGAAGCTTTGCCAAGTGTTTCAAACTCAAACTTAACCAACATGCAGGATCTATCAATGATTGGCCGAGACCTTCGAGAGACTATCATCATTGACAACTCGCCCACGTCGTACATCTTCCACCCGCAACACGCCGTCCCAATCAGCAGCTGGTTCTCTGATGCTCACGATAACGAACTTCTCGACCTGATACCCGTTCTTGAGGACCTTGCCGGACCCCAAGTGAGTGATGTTAGTTTGGTGCTCGATGTTGCGCTGTAAGGATATCTTAACCGCCTACATGTTTATGAAACCGGTTTACTACATCTTAGGACCTTACCCCAACGTTCAACGTCTGTGGAGTCGGACTGGTCTGTCTCTGACCGTTCGCTGCTCGTATTCAATTCGGAAGAAAGCATCGACTAGCTTTTAGATTGTACTTTTGTAATCAATTTGTAATCTGCATCATGAGCGGGCGTTATGCTACAGCTTCGGGGCTCGGGTTTTAGAAGAGAGTTGCATTGCAGCGTTTCTCTGATCAAGATTTCGGGCTTTTGCTTGCTGTCAGACCCTGTTCTCTCTCCCTCTCCATTCACATCACCCCTTTCCTGGCCAAGAGGTCACTCAGTCGCGCAGATTGTGTCGTTCTATAAAAGTACCTACCCTTCACACCTTCCACAAACGGAGGGTCTTTCTTTTCGTCAAAAGGAGATGGCCGCAAAAGGAGATGGATAGGATGTCATCAGCAGGGCCGGGCGTGGGCGAGAGTTTAATATGGCATACCGCGTTGGATTTCTGCCCTCTCCAGCGAGCGGGAACTTATCAGCAACTACTTCTCCTATGTACAGAACCCTTCTTCTTGTCTTCTGAGCTTGGTATTGCATTGCTGGCGGGACTTCACAATTAATCATCGCCGATTTCCCTGTTTTCTTTTCCAAGTCTTTCTGACTGGAGCATATGTGTTACTCCACGACTGGAGCGTGCTTGCTGCAACTCCCTGCCCTGTGGACTGGGCCCTTTTTATTTCTTACAAGCGTCTGGGATTGAGGGATTTCTTTGTTATTGGTAGGGAGTGCCGCCTGCAGTTGAGAGATCGTTGTTGGTGAATGTGGTTGTGGGGATGTGGATGTACTGAAATGGCGAGGAGATGTAGTGAATAGGCTGGGCAGATGAATATATACTGGAAACTCACACTGCATGCGTTTTGAGTTTGAGGGGGTGTGATCTGTAGCTAGCGGATGATTCGGACCGACCTTAACTTGTCGATGGCATCTGAGACTATCTTGGCGGGAAGCGATTTCACATGTCTCGCGAAATTGCAAGGCTCGGCCACGCACCCTGATTCGCGACAAAGAAGGCCGAACGACGTCCGAGCCCTAAATTCGGTCGACAGACTGGTCCTGCAGCTGTCATAATTAGGAAGCCATCTACCAAATCCCTCGTTCTTGACCCTCCAGTTTCGCCTCATGGACCGGCAGTACTGCGCCCACGTGTGGCACTGACAACTTTTCTTCACTCTGTCTTCCTTCGCCATGGAGAAGTACTCGCAGTTCCGGGACAAAGGTAAGCATCTGCTGCTTCACCATCATGCACATATCTGAGATATCACGGTGCTGACAGTTGCGCTTCTAGGCACCGCGATTGCGCCCTTCTTCCCTGTAACTACCCCACCAGCCAGCTCGCTCTGGACACCGCTCCACATCCTCCTCTTCGTCATCCGCGTGCCCCCGGTCTTCTTCCTTTCCCTCTTTTACTTTCTGGTCCTCGAGTGGCTGCCTGTGCCGCAGCTTGTGCGGAAAGGCGTCCTATGGCTCATACTCGCGATACCCGGGGTGTGGTGGGTAGATCTACAGGTTGATGGCGTCAAGAGAGGGTATGTCGACATAGATCCTGCGCTGTGCGTCGCTGGATACCATTCCCTACCGATGAGTATCTACCATCTTCGGAAGAGCAGACGTACTGAGGAAGGTGCGCGCTACAGGAAGCTTGCAGAGGTGCCGGGCCATCTCCCACATCCAGGCACTATCATTGCGTCGTCCTTTACCTCGCCCCTCGATCCGCTGTATCTGGCGGGGATATTCTGTCCGATTTTCACGCGTTCATATCCGTCGACGCGGAAGGTAGAACGGATATCTCTATTCCGCGCGATTCTTCTCGCCTTCGGTCCTCCATCCATCTTCCCGGGAAATCCAGATAACCTGGTCACAATGAAGGAACTCGAAGCGAAACACCCGCAATCTATAATTTGCGTATTTCCCGAGTGCACGACGACGAATGGCCGAGGGATTCTGCCCCTCTGTCCTAGTCTGCTAACCGCTAACCCGAAAACCCGCATCTACCCAGTCAATGTGCGCTATACACCAGGCGATATCACGACGCCGGTTCCGGGAAACTACATTTTATGGTTATGGAAACTGCTGAGTAAGCCTACGCATTGTATGCGCGTCCGGATCGCGAGGAGCATGTACAACAATCCCACCCTGGATTCTCCGATTGTTTGGGGTGAGAAGGCAGCAGGCAAAGGCAGCGGGGTAGATATGGTCGTTGACACGGACATCTTCGACAGCCTTCATTTGAGAAATGGGATCGTTAAGGATGGCGGTGAAGGGGAGACGGAGGGAGTAGGAGGGAAGGTGAAGAAGGATGAGCAGAAGGTGCTGGATAGAGTGGGTGAGGATCTGGCTAGACTAGGGAGAGTGAAGAGGGTAGGGTTAGGTGTGCAGGATAAAATTGAGTTTGTAAAAGTCTGGAGAAAGAGACGGAGGTAGAGAGGGTAATCTGGGACGTGGAGTATGGGGGAATGGGAGAGAGAGATGGCTGAAGTTGGAGGGGAATTTTTAGAGTAGATCAGGTGGGATATGCATTGTGGTTGGGCATTGTCGCTCAGCGTAGAGGAAAGGGGCGAAATGAATTCAGCGTTATCTATCTACGTTCGCATTCACCTTGAAGCCCATTAATGCCAAGTTGATGCGATGCCTGACGAGCAGAACGCACGAGCACCACCCATTTCCCGCGCTAGGCCGAGGTTGCCGTAGCGTCTGACCGGGATTCTTGTTTACCACCCAAAACAACATTGACCTCCAACAAACTCGGCGCTCGACCTGACAACATTGCCGGCTTCGAAGTCGCCCTCCACACTCTCGCTGAAATTTAGAATGTTTTGGTGATATTCCTTCCTCTTTCCAACCTGCTTGTATCGTACTTGTGCGCTATGGATACCGCGACAGAGAACCAGGTTCGTCTTCGAATGTCGCATTCTCCGTGCAAGATCTCTAGTGCTAACAGTAATTGCTCGTTGCAGCCTCCCGCGAGGTCATCTGGCTTGAGGCCCCCAGCGAAGTATCAAATACCTCCCTCGTCGCCTACCGGAATGAACGGCGCAACTGGCCTCAGCGAATTGACCGATGCGGCGACAAACTCTCGTAGAGCGATGGGGCCTCCGGTTGGATCAATGAAACACAAGCCAAGTGGCCGTAAGACTGCTCTTCGTCTTATCTCGCCCGCTATACTGACGGTGAAAGTACCGGAGCCTCCTGCGAAACGGAAAACACTGCAAGAACGCGCTGGTGAAGCCTACAACTCAAAGGCTGCCGCTCCTCCGACCTCCCGTCCAGTCAGCAACGCCGTCAAAGCCACAGCAGCACAGGGAGCTCGCAATGGTTTCTCGGCATCGACTTCGCGCATGCCCTCGTCAAACATCTCAAAGCATACCTCTGCTTCATCCTTTAGCGGGAGTGTTGGCGCTGGCTCCAGAGTTCCGGCTACGAACACCTTCCGGCCGCAATCCGCCTACGGGCACAGTCGAAGCAAGTCCCATCATGAAGGATCTCGTCCTGCTTCTGCAATAGCACAGCATGAAGAAGAGCAAAGGCCCGCAAGCAAAGGTGCATTCCCTCTTTCTATTACCACCAATACCCGGAATCAAGATTCTCTCAGTGTCTCCAAGTGTCGAAAGCCCAAATACCGTGTGCCTTCAGATTTCTTCAGCAAGAGATACTTTTCTTCGACGACAACTCCGCCGTCGCTTTCTCTCCTTCCATCTGTACTTCCACCAAGCCCTTCCGTCGAAAGCGCCGCGAATACCGACTGCGAGGACGTCTTAGATGGCTTTAGGGCTCTTTCTTTGGGCTCTTCTGTTACTGAGACGCGTGGTCAGCCTGTCATTCGTGGTACGACGTCTGGCAAGGACATGGAAATTTCTTCTTTTAAACACCCTTCATGTCTTCCACGAGCCACGCCTACTAAGGGGCTGGCTTCTTCTACTCTCAAGACTACTTCTCGGTCGAAACTTCGCCCAGTCACTCCTTCTCAACCTACACCAAGGTATCTTAACAGGTTTACTAACGATATTGCTCCAGTCTTATCTTTCGATACGGAGAGTCGGATGGAGGCGATGGAACGCGAGTTTGCGAACTTCAAACAGAAGATGGAGGGAGATGCGCTGTCGCAGGCGAGCAATTTGAAAGAGACGATCAAGGTCTTGCAGGCTAGGGGTATGTGGCTTTTGGCTGATATGCCCTGATTTCAACCCTCATTCAACAATCTCCGATGTCGGGAAGTTTGCTGACCGGTTCGTTTGTGCAGTGAACGAGTTGGAGGCTATCCGGACAACAGTTACGGCGATCAACGAGGACCTCAAACAAGACCTTAAGGATACTAAGAGCTACATAGCAACCGCAAACTTGGAATTGGAGACAATACGACGAAACCACACATTCGAAGTCGATGACCTACGACGAAAGCATCGCATTGATATGGACGACGTTCAAGACCGCTATCGTAAAGACACAGAGCGGACGCGGAAGGAGAACGAGAACGCCGCCGACAAGGTTCGAAAGGATTTCGAAACTCAGATCGACAAGCTCCTCAAGGTGCATAGCGAAGAACTAGCGCGGATGGAGAAGCAGCTGAAGACCGAAGTTGAGGAAGAACAGAGAAGAAGAGCGCACGAGGTGCACCAGTTGCAAACGGAGTATGGACTGAAAATCAAGAATGTCGGACTTGAAGTCGATACCAAGGAGCGAGAAGCACAGCTGGTACAGGGCGAGTTGATAAATGTGAAGTGGGAACTCGACCGGGAGAGGAACCTTAAGGTAGCCCTTCAGGGTCAGCTATCTGAAGCAACGGCCCATAACCTGACCTTGGATGCTGCGAATAAGGCAATGAAGGCTAAAATTGACTTTCTCGAGTCGGACAGCCAAGCACAGTCACAGGCTTTCAACGACCTGCATCGACGCATGCAAGAGGCAATCGAGGCCGCAGAGGTTGCCAATGAAAAACTTCGACAGGAAGAGACGCTTCGGCGTAAACTCCATAACCAAGTCCAAGAGCTCAAAGGAAACATTCGGGTCATGTGCCGTGTTCGACCGACGAATACGGATACAGAGACGGATCCCGCAAAAATTTCCTTCCCAGATTCTGATGCAGACAGCAAAGAGGTCTATGTGCAGGGCCCCGAGAAGCAGAGCGCGCTCGGCAATGTCACCACCGCGACATATTCCTACTCCTTCGACCGTGTATTCGGCCCACAATCCCAAAACGGAGAAGTGTTCGAAGAGATCAGCCAACTTGTCCAGAGCGCATTAGACGGCTACAATGTCTGCATCTTCTGCTACGGCCAAACTGGCTCCGGAAAAACCTACACCATGTCCTCCCCCGACGGTATGATCCCACGTGCCACAGCCCAGATCTACTCCGAAGCAACACGTCTCGAGGAGAAAGGATGGCGCTACAAAATGGAAGGCTCCTTCGTCGAAGTCTACAACGAAACCTACAATGACCTCCTCGGCCGCTCCGAAGACCTCGACAAGAAGAAACTCGAAGTCCGCCACGACACGGTCAAAAAAACAACGACTCTCGAAAACGCAGTAACAGTCACTCTCGATGGTCCCCAGCGCGTCGAGGAAATTCTAAAAACTGCAAGCAAGAATAGGAGTGTGGCGGCCACGAAGGCGAATCAACGGTCTTCGAGAAGTCATTCTGTGTTTATACTTAAGCTAGTAGGGGAGAATGGGATTACGGGCGAGAAGAGTGAGGGTACGCTTAATCTTGTGGATTTAGCAGGGAGTGAGAGATTGGAGCATTCAAAGGCTGAGGGGGTGAGGTTGAAGGAGACGCAGAATATTAATAAGAGTTTGAGTTGTTTGGGGGATGTTATTGATAGGTTGGGGAGTGGGAAGGAGGGGCATGTTCCGTACAGGAATTCGAAGGTATGTTTACGCCATTATCCCCTAGTTCTGAGGTGCGAGGCTAGGGTTGCGGACTTTGCTAATGTATGGCAGCTTACGTACCTCCTGCAATATTCTCTCGGCGGAAACAGCAAGACTCTCATGTTCGTAATGGTCTCTCCCCTGCAAGCGCATCTGCAGGAAACGATTACGAGTTTGAAGTTTGCGACGAAGGTGCATAATACGCATATTGGAACAGCGAAGAAACAGACCAAAGTGTAGATTTTGTGCAAGGCCAGGTGTGGTAGGGTGTGTGGACGTCAAAAGCGGATGAACGCTCAAGGAATTGTGTTGAGAATGTGTTGAGGAGTGGGGGCGTGGTGATGTTTATACATCTATCTCTTTTGCACCAACTTTTGCTTCTGTAGTTGAATTGCAACTACGGCGTTTGGCAAGCCGGCATTCCTGGCTTCGGGCTTTGGGTTTTGGGCTATCGGGTGGGATTGGTGTTTGGGTAATTGACAGCCTATGCTGTGCTATGATACTGAAGCAAATCCACGGTCGATATTCATTACGATTCTCCTCGTCGTCGTGATGTGTTCCCTAGGCTTTGCCCCAAATTCAGTTCCCGTGGTAGGATGGCGGTGGAGGGAGAGGTGGGGTACGGGAGGCCACCTAATTACCTCTAGGAAGGTATAGTTCTTCCCACCCGCATCCGCCGCCTTTCGAGCGTAAAAAAAGTCGTACTCGCCTCACGCGCCAAGGTGAGCGTCCACTTGACCCTCCCTGGTTCAACCAGAAAACCACATTCAACACGAAAGGGTCGCGAAAAGCCATCTTAACGCTTAGGAAAAATGCACAATCCGTGGAATGTCTTTTAAGGAGCTTCACATTGATATGTAAAATACCTGAATTTTAGCTAACAAGTCCCTAACATGTGCTACGGAATATTTTTGAATTGGGGAGGTGTTAGGAGCACTCATAAAGTCTCTGCCTACACCGATAGCCTACCCTTGGCACCATCTTTTAATCCTTACTGTCACGTACAATAACAGCTTCGCGCGCATCTTTAGCGTAGAGCGTCCTACCACCTTGTCCATACGACGCGGCGACCAGCTTGTTGTCGTTTTATACTTGATTTTAATGCTTGTGTGATCTCTTTCAGATCCTGCTTCGTCAGGTGATGTTTATACGTCTGGAAAACTGTTGGCTTTAGAAGGAGATTATAGTGGGGTGGGGTTTGTTAACATGTCCTTGTTTGGAGTGATGTATAATAATCTGCTTAGCTGGCTGGATCATTAAGAGAGTTTCGTAGGATGTTGGAAGAGATGTTGTTGGCTAGAGAGGTGTTGCCAGAGGAGGGTGATTGGTTAAGGCTTTAGAATCTCCCCTGCAGGTGAATAAACTCCCCGATTGAACCCCTTTACCTTCTTCATTGCACTTCACCTTACTTTAGGACTTGCTTACAAAGACAGAGTGAGACTCCTGTCATAGTTCTTGTAGTGTAGATAAAATGTTATGCATGCTCGATAATATCGCTTTTAGGAGGATCGAGAAATTCACACTAGACGCCGATTTCTGAAGAGATCACAGATGTTTAGGAACTGTCTCCTCTAGGTCTAAGTACTCAAATACATGTATCAGGGTGTGTGAATACACACAGACAATCCCTCATTCCGCAAGATAGCATAGGTATACACAGCCATCAGATCGCAGACTTAGAGATAACTAACTTACACTTACGCTTACGCATCCCGAGGTCCTTAACCCCACCCCTAAACCCCAAATCCTATCAAAGGCGGCAGCATAACGCCTGTGCCATACGCAGTCCAATCCCACTCTCTCTAAGTATCCTACACGGCCGGCCCTTGTGTCCCCTAAGGTGGGGGAGCCAGCATAGTTGGTCGCTGCCAAAGGAAACCCAACTAAGTATCCTTCGAATCTGAACTAGAACTCGACGACATCGAATCATCATGTATAAGCGTGTATGTCGTCGGCGTTTTCGATCTCGCACTCAACAAACTAACTGAAGCAGAACTAGTTCCAGATGCAACTGTGGTAGTACTCCATATCCACTTTGGCCGCTCATCCGTGACTTTAATAGGTTTCTGCTTGCCCAACGGCCGCGGATACCATTTCAAACTATTAATAACTAGACCCGCCGGTTTATGTAGTTCATCGGTAACCGTGAATGTTGCGCTTAGTCCTGGTCGGCGCGCCAACCCGTAGCCGGAGTTGTAGGGCCAGCCTTCTGGTATCTGCGTTAGATACTGGCTTGGGAACGGTGGCATTGTGATCGTGCTCGCGCTCACGGTTTGAGAGGACGGGACCTCATTTAAACCGGGGGAGGACGTGAAGAGTGTGGAGAGGGTCGTGATTTGCATGATGGAATCTGGGAGTGGGGTGACGGAGGAGGGTGTATGGGCTTTATTTAGGATATCGATGAGAGAGATGAGGAAAAGATAAGCGGATGGACGAGTGGTGCCGCAGAAGTTGTGGAACGTGGCTGAGAGGGCGGCGATTAGTGAAGTTTCAAGAGAGGTTTGCTGGAGACAGCTGAAGCAGGGAGTTAGGTCTTCTTTGCTGGGAGGGGGTGTTAGTGTATTTTGAAGGTGTTGGAGGAGAGGGGTGTAAACCTACGGTCCAGCTATCCCCTTTGTTTCCAGATCGCACATCAATTTTTGAAACTCCGTGTTCTGATGTCTGTCATTTGGATCCGACAGGCCCCTAATATTCATAAAACTCATCCGCACGTGCTCGAACACCTGTAAGCACCCACTGTATTCCCAGCAATATCCTTGAAGGTTTGAATCCAAAGATGCAGAGGAGCTGGTGGGGGTTTGAGCTGTGTTAGTATCACGGTTTTTAAGAATCATAGGAACCGAATGTGTGACTGACGTAGATGTCAATTGACGTGGGAGACCAGAGTTGACTACGGGATGCGGGAGGTGAGAGTCGATACGAGGAGCTATCCCTATGCGAGCAGGTTGCAGGAGAGGCCAGATCCAGGAGGGCCATGTGGATGGGACGCTGCTGAGGAGGGCTACTGTGGTAGTAATTACCCTAGTCTCGACTACCGTGTTGTGAGAAGATATCGATGTAGAAGGGGTTGTGGACGTAGAGACAGCGGCCAAAGTGAGTAAGAGCGTTTGGAGCTTCATGGCCGGCGAACTCGAAAGATGGGAGTTGTAGAGAGGATAATGTTCTGCAAAGATGATACGCAGATGGCGAGGATCGAAGGCTAAAGTGTAGGGTGGAGTAAAGAACGCAAACGGAGCCCTGCCACTGACATTTACCCTCCCACCACCAGCAATTCAGTCGTGTGCACGCGCTTCTGCACAAAAGTTAATGAGAATCTAGAGATTCCTTTGGAGGCGCTACAACCTCGGTTGACTCTATCCCCGTGCGTGACTGCACAATGCAAGATTTAAGTCACGGAAGCCTGATATCCTGGAATGGACCCCATCGCCGCGGCAAAAAAAGCCCTAAACCCGTACCTGTCCATAAGACAGCGAATCAGCAATTTCCACGAATGTTCTATATTCACCTCCCACCCCGTGATCGGAGTCAGAGACCCATTCACCCATATTACATAATCATTCCTCACCTCGTCATCAAAAATCCAGAATAGGAAGGATTACATATCTCCTCAACTAACATTGCATAGCACAACATATACACCAAGAACCAAGACAATATGCACGCACAGCTGGTCCATCAGCTCATGCGTAATCTGAGACAATAAGCAAGCCGTGAGAAGAGAAGTTTAAGGGTTATTGCGCTGATAGTGGCAAGAAAGAGTAAGAAGAGTCAGATGCGAAACGCCACAGAATGTAACCAAGTAGCTGCATGCCGGGAGAGAGAGAGTTTGTGTTGTGGTGGCCGAGC
Organism: Lindgomyces ingoldianus; assembly: GCF_010093535.1. Classification (NCBI taxonomy): domain Eukaryota; kingdom Fungi; phylum Ascomycota; class Dothideomycetes; order Pleosporales; family Lindgomycetaceae; genus Lindgomyces; species Lindgomyces ingoldianus. The sequence goes on from NW_022985198.1 coordinate 369,170, forward strand.
ATTATCTCGCCACTTGCCCACCACAGATGTGAGGAGAGGAAGGAGATGGGGATAGGGATGGGAATTTGAACTGATGTCAGAGAGAAACGATGCTG